>NC_051386.1:64500866-64508366 GCF_015228065.2 Penaeus monodon | reverse complement strand
CCTTTTACTGGCCTTAGGCTGTTCGTTACGACAGGATATATGGTTTCGGAAAGTCTCTCTCTCTCTCTCTCTCTCTGTCTCTCTCTCTCTCTCTCTCTGTCTCTCTGTCTCTCTCTCTCTCTCTCTCTCCTCTCTCTCTCTCTCCTCTCTCTCTCTCTCTCTCTCTCTCTCTCTCTCACACACACACACACACACACACACACACACACACGCATACATACACAAACAAACAACAAGCAAACAAACACTCTTTCTCTCTGTCTGTCTCTCTCTCTCTCTCTCTCTCTCTCTCTCTCTCTCTCTCTCTCTCTCTCTCTCTCTCTCCTCTCTCTCTCTCTCTCCTCTCTCCCTCCCTCTCTCTCCTCTCTCTCCTCTTTTCTCTCTCTCTCTCTCTCTCCTTTCTCCTCTCCTCTCTCTCCTCTCCTCTCATCTCCTTCTCTCTCTCTCTCTCTCTCCTCTCTCTCTCTCTCTCTCTCTCTCTCTCTCTTTCTCTCTTGGTGTACATAATAACGCTTAAACATTTTGGAAATTTCATGACTTTGGATTACTGTCAGAAAATAAAGCAAGTTGTATTAATACTTCCGCATGGAAATGTTGAAAAAAGGAAATGGAGCATCCTCCTGGGATAGCCAGATTATAACGAAAAACTTGTTTTTATAACGAAAAGTGTCCGATATTCACATAGATGGTAAACATTCATACACAGCACAAGCAGACAAGACACAAGAAAACCGCAATTATTACAATATATAGGTATCTGTATTAATCTCTTCCCCCCCCCCTCTCTCTCTCTCTTTCTCCTCCTCCCTTTCTCTCTCTTCCTCTATGTATCCATCTATTTAGATGGTAAACATTCATACACAGCACAAGCAGACAAGACACAAGAAGACCGCAATTATTACAATATATAGGTATCTGTATTAAAGTCAAGATAAAATGAAGCAGATATTGATGAAATATACAGTAGGCACCCCCGCCCTTTCTATTTTGCATTGTATATTTGTTATATGCAGTAAAGTTGGCGTAATCGGAGTAATGATCTGCCAGTATCAATAAAGCATGTATATTTTTATGCTGAATGATGTTTATGAATGCAGTTGATTATTGGTATAATTATGTTTTTCCATACTGATGATGACTTAAACCAAATGCATTGTCAGGGATACAATTTATATAATGTTATGATAATGCCAATTCCTGCACCCTTTTAAACCTGTTTCTATTTATATACCCATTCAGTTATTTCGGGACAAACAGCCCGCGGTTCTGTTATGAGGGTAAAACATGGAAAATATTTTTACCATTACAAATTGCACATCGGCAGCTAGTGCAAGCGCCGCTGTTGCAGGAAGCGATGATCCTATTATCATGCGAATGTGTGGCTTGCAAAGGCTGATGTCAAAGGGAGAGCATAAGGTCATGCTTTCTAGATAAAGAAGCCTGCTATACGCATGCCCGGGGATGCCTGCCTGCTGACCTCCGTCCTTTTTAGCGCAGAGGGATCTAGATCAGGGTAGACGCATCTTTCAGTCTGGGTTCCCAGTCACATTGGCAGCCCTTGATGAGAATACTAGCAGCAGACCGCGGAAAGGATCAGCACTGGAGGTCAGCCGCTGGAGAGGCCGGTACCAGAGAGAGACAGCGGCGACCTCCTCCTCAGCCCATTCCCAAATGAACGTTTAACGGCATGATAGCAGCATTCTTCGCGGGAATCTCGAGAGGTGGCGAGGGCATCCGCTGCAAGGCAAGCACTGCTTTGAGTAAGGGAGTCCTCTAGATACCATCCTAATAAATTGCTACATGAACGCGCATGTGCATTTGAAGATGCTGCACCGGGCTGGTGGGATAGGTTATTGATATTGCTTACTTTTTTCAGCTCGGAGGCAAGCCGGCGTCCGCAGTAATCGATCGCTGTTATCAGATAAGCTGAGAGAGGACGGTCATAAACAAGTTTTCACATCTTTCCGTGAATAGAGGTTACACTTTCGAGAATAATATTAAGGAAAAGAAGAAAACCATTATGCCGAATATAGTTCGGTCAATTCCATGAAAACATTTGTAATTGTATGTTACAAATTAGACCATCTACGTTATCGAAATCCCTAAAGATGATCCGATCTAAGGTAGTAAATCTTGACACACAATACGTAAGCAAGCTTCGGCTAGTTACAGGTTATCAAGGAGAATGGTGCGAATATGAAACTTGATAAGTATAAGATCTGGAATCAGCGATGTTGAGTTGAAGCATTTTTAATATAGTCTTATTCTGAAGACATTTTATAGCTTTGTTCACAGTTAGTCTTCAGTACAAATTTTTTTGCCTTCTCAGGGTAAAAACGAGCTCCCATTCTTACAAACATAAGTTCAAATCCATTTGAGAAATACGATTTTCAGCGAATATATCGGTATTTACAGCATTTTTTTTTATCATGGGAATGGGACTGACAGCAGCCCCCTCTGCCCCTCCCCCTTTTTCCACTAGTTCTCAGGCCTGTGCGCCAGAGCCGGTATTCATCAAACCGTTCACTCGAGCGCACAGTAGGATGCATAAAATCTAAATAAACTTTTAGCCTGCGGGTAGATAAACGAAGAGGGATGAAGATAATTTAAATCGATACGTGCACAAGAGATGGAGAGATGAACATACACATGCGTACACAAACACACACAAGGAGAGGGAGATAAAGAGAGAGAGAAAGAGAGAGGGAGAGAGAGAGAGAGAGGAGAGAGAGAGAGAGAGGGGGGGGGAGTGAAAAGAGAAAGAGAGAGAGAGTGAGAGAGAGAGAGAGAGAGAGAAAGAGGGGAGAGGGAGAGAGAGAGAGAGAGAGAGAGAGAGAGAGAGAGAGACGGGCAGAATGATAGTGAAAGAAAAAGAGAGAAGGGGTAGGAAGTCAGAAACAAAACGGCAAAGGGTAGAGAGAAGGTAAATCTAGATCAACAGACAATGCCAGTGCTCATTTAAGGGCAGCGGGAACAACTTTGATGAATATGTTTCACATTTGAGAAATAAAATAAGTTTTACCTTTTCCCTTTGCCTGAAAGAGAGAGAGAGAGAGGGAGAGAGAGAGAGAGAGAGAGTGAGAGAGAGAGAGAGGAGGAGAGAGCGAGAGAGAGAGAGGAGAGGTTCAGACAGAAAAACAGAGAGAGGGAGAGAGAGGGGAGGGAGGGAGAGTCAGACAGACAAACAGAGAGAGAGAGGAGAAGGGGGGAGGAGAGAGACGAGAGAGAGAGAGAGAGAGAGAGAGAGAGGGCGAGAGGAGACGGAGAGCGAGAGAGAGAAGAGAGAGGAGAGAGAGAGAGGCAAGACAGAGAAAAGGGGAGAGAGAGAGAGAGAAAAAGAGAGAGAGAGAGAGGAGAGATAGAGAGAGAAGAGAGAGAGAGAGACGAGAAGAGAGGAGAGAGAGAGAGAGAGAAGGAGAGAGAGAGAAGAGAGAGAGAGAGAGAGAGAGAGAGAGAGAGAGAGAGAGAGAGAGAGAGAGAGAGAGAGAGAGAGAGAGAGAGAAGAGAGAGAGAGAGACAAATGAAAAAAAAGAAATGGGAAAAAGAGGGAAAGGAATAGAAATCAAATATAATCAACTAATAGTGATATTTAAAATAACCAAAAAGAGGGTTGATATTAAGACCGAAAACGCGTACATACAGATACAATTCCCTTTACACCTTGTTCTCAATCACAGCATCAGATATTCAGAAATCGCGGACTAAACCACACAAAACATGAAATGCAATTTGAGCTTTCGCTTCGAATACGCTAAGCTTTCTTCTGCTTCTAGTTGTACAAATTCATTTTCATAGGTGAGTACCCTATATCCCCTGTATAACACGAGACCATGACAACACTATTTACCAAACTCTTTGGAACAATAATACCATTTGGTAGTAAGATCATTCCTGAAATTAGTTATGATAATTCTTTGGAGTAAGTGTATCACAACATGAAAAATAACTACATAGAATTGTTTTTAGAGGGATATATGTATTTCCAGTTTCAAGTTATATCATTGGTGATTGCGCCTCGCACTGGAAAGCCAGGATGCAATAAGACAAGGTTGCCGTTGAGATGCAAGCGGTTGAGGCGACTGATGCAAGATTCCGTTGCAAATTTATTCCAGCGAAGGATGAAACCGAACGGAGGCTGCTGCAAGCGGGATTGGCAAGCGCCATTCAAAGCAGCGGAACACGAAGCCATATCGTACAATGTCCATTATACTTGAATGTACGTAATGAAGCAGTATTGATGTATAGATCCCTGGGTCCCTCGCTGTCTCAGATATGCATAGAGACAGTATGCAATAACTATCAGTATCAGATTCATGATGCATAGTTCTTGCGTCTATGCCGTCGGCCATGCTTCTCGCGCTGATTTCATATTTTAAATGAAGAACTGAGAGATATTGGAAAACGAGTAGATATTTGGTTCTGGGTTCTGACAAGGGTGGAAACAATCGAGGGAGAAAACCACAGGAAGAAGATTCAGTTCGTAAATGTCTTACGAATATATGAGTAAGCAGACTGCCAATAGACACGCCATTTTTCTGCTTCTTAAAAGGGGTGCCGGGACATCAGACCAAAGATTATAAGTGTTATGATTCCATATGATTTAGAATATAACACAAAAATGCAGATTAATTTCAGAAACTCTTAGGGGCTAGATAAGATAATGCCTTTAAAATGTACTTCGGCTCTTCACTTCAACGCTGTTTCCACTTCTGTTTTCATTCGTTAGATGTTTAACATTATTTTATACGAATAAGAATGGTTATATTGATAACAAAGATTATAATTGTCACTTAATTTTTGTATTATTTTATTTTTTTTTTACATATGTTCAAAGTCATTTTTAGATTAACACTTTCAATATCTGTTTAAAATTGTGCACGTTGGGCACAAAGCCTGAAATATACACAAGGGTCGACCTATGAGTCTGGTTGACGACTCGACATGTACGGCATAACAATTATGACATAAAATCCTAACATATGACGTATATAAAATATAAATATAAAAAAAAAAAAAATAATAATAAAAAATAAAAAAAAAAAAAAAAATAAAAAAATTTTAAATTTTAAAAAATAATTTTGGTTTGTGGGGTTTTGGGTTGTGTGGGGGGTTTTTGGGGGGGGGTGTGGGGGGGGGGGGGGCCGGAGAAAGAAAAAAACCCCCCAGGACGTTTTGAAAAAAAGAAGAAAGAGAAGGGGCAGGGGGATTTTTTGGGTTTTATAAGCAAAAAAAAAAGAAAGGGGAGGGGGAAGGGAAAAGAGAGATTTTTGGTTTGGGGAAAGGGTTGGGGCGGGAAAAAAAAATGAGGGAGAAAGGAGAGAAAAAGGGGAAAGAAGATAGAAATGAGAAAATAATGGGGGGAAAGCAAAAGGCCAACTTTAGGGAAGAAGGGAAGAAGGGGGGGGGACAAGAAAAGTTTTAAAAGGAGAATAGGAGAAATAAACAAAAACAGAAAATTTAAAAATTTAGGGGGGAGTAGTGAAAGAAATTTTAAAATGTAAGGATTTAAAAGCTGCCTTTTGGGGAAATTTGGGGGTTTTTTAAAACCCCAAAAATTTTATTAAAATAGGAAATGGGGAAGATAAAAAGGGGTTTAAAATAAAGTAATTTAAGGGATTATTTTATTATTACAAGAATTTAAATAAATTATAGTTTAATACTTACCCATAGAGGGGAAGAGTTGAAGATGGGACAAAAAGGGGTGAAAAATAAAATTTAGAGGGTGTGAAAAGGATTTTGGGTTTGAGAAAATGATGGCTATAAATTTTAATTTTAATATATATTAAAATAGGACAAATAAATAGAAATAAAATATATATATTATATATATATATATTTTAAAATATTATATATATAATATATAAAATATAGAAAAAATATATATAGATAAAAAATAAAACAAGGGGGGGGGTGGGAGGTGGGGGGGTTGGGGTGTTTTGTTGGGTGATGTGGGAAATAAATAAATAAATAAATATAAATATATATAATATAATTTTTTAAATATTTTGGGGATTAAATATATAAAATATATATATTTTTAAAAATTTAAATTATTATAAATAAATATATATATATAAAAAAAAATAATATATATAATAAAATATTATATATTTTAAATATATTAAAATATATTATAAAGATATATATATTATATATATAATAAAAGTTTTTTTATTATATATATTATATATATATTAATTTTATATATATATTTGTATAGTCTTTTAATATTATAAAAAAATAGAGATATATATATTAAAATTATATTATATATAATAGATAAGTTTATATATTAAAATATAGAATAAAAATTATTAAAATTATATAAATATAAATAAAATTTTTATATAATATATATAAAATAAAAACCCCGGCGCCCCGGGCCCCCCCCGCCACACAAACACACACACACAAACACACCACACCCCACACACACAACACACACACCCACCCCAACAAAAACAAAACACAACAAAAAACACCACACAACCCCCCGTACACTCAACACAAACACAAAAAAAAATAAACATACTTTTATGCTTTGTGTGTACTTTGGCGTGTTTTTGCAGTAATAACAAGGGTTTTAAAAGCCCCCCGGGAATAAATTCCAGATTAACAAAAATTTATTCCCAAAAAAAAGGATTTTTGTTTAAAAGTTCCCATAAACTCAGCATTAATTTTTTCCTTTATGGTTCATTGGGAATTTTGATTAACTTTTATATGCAGGAGATAACCAAGTTAAATTTTTGATATATAACAGGACTGGCCTCGAGTTTTATAAGCAATTTTGGGGAAAGTAAAAAATTCTGTGGGTTTAATAGGATTGTGGAAATTTAAAAATTTAAAATTTAAAAAAATTATGGATATGCAAACTTTTTGTTTTTCACTCCTAAAAAAATTTTGTTTCTTTTTTTTTTTAACTAATTCCATTTTAAAAAATTGAGGGATTTTTGTTTCCCTTTATAAAAAATTTGAAATGATTTTCAAAGGGGGGAAAGCTTACTTCTTTATCTTTATCAAATTTTCAAAAAAAAGGGAAATACAAAAAAAACTTTTTTCACTATAGGAAGGGGAAAATTTTTTAAGGGGGGATACTTTTAAAACGAGGGGAAATACAGAAGAAGGACGGTTTGTTAAAAAGGAAAAGGGTGGAGGCGCACCCCAATGTATTCAAACCAGGGGATAATTTTTCCAAAATTACTTATGCAGGGACGAGGCAGGGGACGGTGGCGGCGGCCTCCCTTTAAGGGGGGCGGGGATACGGCTCCTCAGTTCCCATATTAAAAAAACCTTTTAAAGCGCCATAGTCCCCGCCAGTGATTTTCCTAAAATTTTGAAAAAAAAAATTAAATTAATAATAAAAAGGTGTGCAAAAAATTGAAATACAGGGGCTGTTATAATGTAGTTTTGTTTTGTTTGTCAATCTCAAAGGCTGTCGAGAACATTTTTATTTATAGGGGAGAACAATACTAGGACAGCAATATCACAAAGGGAAGGGGA
>NC_051386.1:64483366-64485866 GCF_015228065.2 Penaeus monodon | reverse complement strand
AGGAAAGGGAGAATCATCCAAGTACTGTAGTAGTACAGCACCAAGTCCACAGTCAGAAGCGTCTGTTCGTTTGAATGGGATGTTAGAATCAGGTAATTTGAGAACAGGATATTGACACAAGGTAGATTTTAGCTTCTCAAACCTTTCAACCATTTCTTTCGTCCACATTAAAGGTTCCCGCACATTTTTTCGTAACTGGTCCGAGAGCGGAGCCGAGAGTTCAGAGGCCTGAGGAATAAACATGCGATAGAAAGAAATCATACCAAGAAAAGATCGAAGTGTCTTCTTTGTAGTTGGTGTTGGAATCTGCACCAGAGCATCTATCTTATTATACTGAGGTTTCAGATACTTCCCATAATCACAAAACCTAAATATTTAATCTCATTAAACCCAAATCTACACTTGGAGGGACGAACTGTCAAGTTGTGGTTTCGCAGACGCTCCAGAACTGAGATGATTGCTTCTAGATGAGGTTTCCAATCCTTAGCATATATGAATATATTGTCAAAGTAAAAGGTTACGTTAGGTAATCCAACTAGAATGAGCCTCATGAGTCTAACATAAGTAGCACAAGCCGTTACTAATCCAAATGGTAATCTACAAAATTCCATTAAGCCTTTGTGTGTTGGAAATGCTGTCAGAGGTTTAGATCTTTCAGAGTGTGGGATCTGATAGTAAGCCTTTGTTAAATCTAGTTCAGAAAAATAAACAGAACCATTATGTTTATGTAGATCATCTTCTATCTTACAGGCTGGTTCAGCATGAAAAAGTGTGGCAGAGTTAAGGGCTCTGTAGTCTATAGCCATTCGATACGTATCATCAGATTTTCGTACCATTACCACGGGTGAACAGTGAGGAGAAGACGATAATCTAATGATTCCTTGCTTATGTAGTTGTTCTACTTCCTCTTCAAAGTGTGATTGCAGGTGGAGAGGTATGAGATATATCTTAGGCTTCAAACGCTCAGTAGTACTGAGGGAGATGTCATGCTCAACAAGAGAAGTACAACCTGGAGTTTCCGAAAACACATCTGAAAATTCTGATCATGTGTTAGTTCTGAGTTAATTTCAGCACCTGGTGTCAATAGACAGTAAAGAATCGACTCTACCATCTGGTGTAATGGGATACATGTCATTTTCTACATCTACACATGACTGAGCAACATCACTGTTACCTGGAATACTTTCTAGAACCTGAACTTCATCCATTACCTGGGCTTGTGATACACTCGCTCGTCGATGATACCTTTTTAGAAGATTTGCATGATAAAGCTTGGGCTGACCTCTTTCCATAATCAAATAGTTTACCTTATTGTTTCTCTCCATCACCGTATGGGGACCACTCCAAGTCATTAGAAGTTTATTAGCAGTATCTGGCAATAATACTAAAACTTCGTCACCTGGACTGAAAGAACGATCTTGAGATTTAACGTCAAAATAAGATAGATACCTGGTTGAGCTGATGTCAGCATTATGAGCAGCTATCTTAGCACATTCCTCTAGTTTATCCCTGAGCTCTATGACATACTGAAAGGTAGTTCGCTCGTCATCCTTGATACTCCTATCCTCCCATAGATCTCTCAGCACTGTCAGAGGACCTCGCACAGCACGACCATACAGGAGTTCGAAGGCAGAAAACCCAGTCCTGTCACTCGGAATTTCTCTGAGGGCAAATAAAGTAGGAATAAGATAGCGGTGCCAATCTTTGGGCTTGTCCACACACAGCTTTCTTAAGGATGCTTTCAGAGTACTATGAAATCTTTCAACCCTTCCATTTCCACTAGGATGATATGGAGTGGTGAAGAGAGGCTTAATACCCAACAATTTATGAAGTTCACCCATCAGTTGTGAAGTGAACTGCGTGCCTCTGTCGGAAAGAATTTCCCTGGGAATTCCTACTCTGGAAAATATAACGAGCAAAGCTTCCGCCACAGACACGGAGTCTATTTCTCTGAGCGGAATTGCTTCAGGGAAGCCCGTCGCGTAGTCTATAAGTGTTAAAATATACTTGTGTCCATCATCAGAGGGGGGATTCAGGGGACCTACTATGTCTATTGCAACACGCAAAAAGGGCTCCGTAATAATCGGCATGGGTTTAATAGGGACGGGTTTCACTCGCCCTTTGTGTGACATTCGTTGGCATTTATCACAAGATCGGCAAAAATCTCTCACGTCACTTCCCATACTTGGCCAATAAAACTGATCTGTTACCCTTCTCAAAGTCTTGAGATGAGAAAAGTGGCCAGCGAGAGGAGACTCATGAGCAATTGACGTTACTATAGCTCGGCAGTCGGCGGGCACGACTAAAGACATCTTCCCAATCCTATCATGAAATTTAGATTTTATGCACTTGCGGTAAAGCAATCCATCATTTTCAATATACTCAAACTTCATACCATCACGGGTCATATGAGGTTCTCTCGATTTGACCTTTTCCCTGACAGAAGACAGTGAGGGACAGGAACTTTGCAGTTTCGCAAATTCCGTCGGAGTGATATTTA
>NC_051386.1:64470866-64473366 GCF_015228065.2 Penaeus monodon | reverse complement strand
GAGAGATTCATTTGGTCGGTAAAATATGTTTTGACTCTAACTTGTCTAATGATTATAACCAAATATGATGAGAGAGAGTGAGCGACCAAGAAAAAGAGAGATGGAGAATGAGAGAAAAAGAAAAAGAGAAGGGTGGGGGGGTGATAATGATGATGATCATGATGATGATCATGATGATAATGATGATGATGATGATGATGATGATGATGATGATGATGATGATGATGATGATGATGATGATGATGATGATGATGATGATGATGATGATGGTGATGACTGTAATAATTTCGACTTTGTTGTTGTTTCTACCATCTTTATCACCACCACCATCATCATCGTCATTTCCATCTCTGTGACGATAACCACACCTCAAAATAATTATTTTTCACGGTTTATCCCTCGTTGAGGAAAGTCCGTCACGCGCATTTCCTACCGCATTTGGCTCCGATGTCATTCTGATGATGAATCCCCCTTCGGAGTGATCAAGCAGCAGCACCATGAATCACAGTTCAATAAACATGCCTAAATGCGTATCCTAGACGGCCGCTCACTAATGAACGCATGATATAGCGTTACCCATTAATTCTGTGCTTAATCTATCTGTCAGTTTCTCTAAATGGAGGTAACGGTATTGCTTGTTTATTGTGCGAAGCGAATCCATATTTAATTTTAGGGTCGGTATTTCGAAACCGCGGGGGTGTCTCTTAGTTCATAAGCAAGGTCTGTAGAGTCGTAGATATGTGATTAAAGACTGCGATAGACTTCATAGCTCTGTGGTGGAATGGAGAACAACAAGAAAATAAAGAAATATATTTTAAAATCTAATACACACACACACACACACACACAAATATACATATTTTGTTACAAGCTTAGTAATAAGTTTACTGATAAAATAATATTGCGTTAAACATCTTTGGAAAGTACAGTTTAAAAACATTAGTTTTCGTGACCATGAAATTGTTTTATTTTGGCTTCGAAAAATAATACATTATAAGGGAACAGCACTGCTGGAAACAATTATTTTTATTGAAAAAAAGACCCTTGATAGATTAAAACTCTGCAGTGCGTATCTAACAAAACTTTTTGGCCCTGTTGGGACAAATGGTCCACTAGCTTAGTCCTGGTGAATTTCATTCAAGGTTTCTGTTCTTTATCGAAATGAGTGGATACCAAAATTAATAATATATGACAAAGCAACAATGATACTTATAAAAAAGATAACAACATTGACTAATATTGACTAAAAATGATATGTATATAGCGTTATTTTTCTTATTTTCATTTTTCATTATTTTTCTTCCAATACCAACGATTAATGATAAGAGATCCAATAAATAGAAATAAAGGAATATTTACAGAATCTAACCTACCTGAAATAAAAGCAAAACATTTCGTTTTCGACAATTCCTTTTTTTTTTCTTTTATAGTATGCAAGGAAAACGAAGAAAGAGAATAAACAAGGGGAGAAGTAGAATTGGAAGAAGAGAAAAAATGGAGAAAAAGAACCGCAAAGGCGAGAAAAACGGAGAAAAGGCTCATAAGAAGACACAAACAAATAACATAAAACTTCAAGAATACCTGCGTGAACACGGCTGTGCCGCAATACTGTGGCTAAACTTAGTCAGCTCTCACAACATGCCATGTTCTCTGCATGTTCAGCGGCCGGGATTTGTTGCAGACTCATATGTGTGCTGAGTCTCAGAGGAAAATTTGGATTCGATATTCTTTATTTTTCGTTTCTTCTTCTACTCAGATATTTTTCTCTCGTACGTATCACACACACACACACACACACACACACACACACACACACACACACACACACACACACACACACACACACGCACACACACACACACACACACACACACACACGCACACACCACACGCACACACACACACACACACACACACACACACACACACACCCACGCACACACACCACACACCACACCACACACACACACACACACACACACACACACACACACACACACACACACACCACACACACACACCACACACACACACCACACACACACCACACACACACACCACTCACACACACCACACACACACACACACACACACACACCACGCACACACACCACCACACACACCACACACACCACACACACATAAACAAGCACACACACGCACACACACGTTCGCATCCACCGAAAACACGACTCACATTCGACTTAACCACACAATTAACTCTTTCCCTCAACAACACACACCCAGCACAAACACGGCCGCTTGTCCTTTTCCGATTCTCACTAACGTATAATTCTAACGCGGGCAATCACTCGGCTGCATTCAGGTTTCGGTGATGCCTCTCTTGAAATTAGGTGTTCATGTTCTTTGGTCCGCGGTTCCAATTAGTTAATTTTCATTTTCCTGCTTGGAGACACTGATAGGACTGCTTGGCCCCAGTTCTTTGCAACGAGGTTAGTCCTTAGCCCAGGGAATATACTTCCTGTATTTATCGTTGAAC
>NC_051386.1:64463366-64465866 GCF_015228065.2 Penaeus monodon | reverse complement strand
GCCGCGGAAGGAACGCCTGGCCCCCCCCGGCGTCTCCACCGGGGGCGCCTTACTTGTTTACAAATACAATAACAGAGATAAAATACATTTAGCACACATATTCCACTCACCACATATATGGGTGTGAGTGTGTGTGGGAGGTTATTATATGTGTTGAAAAATTTTTAAATATATAATTTTTATATTAATATTAATATATTTATATAAATAATAAAATTATATTCATCATTTAAACGGTTTTTCATGTCTGAGCCGCCGTGGTAACAGCATGATACCTTTGAGTTTTCACGTTTTGATCTTTTGGAGGGGAGTACGTGGTAGGGTCCCAGTTCCTTTCCAGGAGAGTCCCGGTGTTACCTTTTAGGTAATCATTCTCTCTTATTTTATCCGGGCTTGGACCCGCACGACTTGAGCTGGCTTGGCACCCAGTGGCTAGGGAGGCAATCGAGGTGAAGTTCCTTGCCCAAGGGAAACAACGCGGCGGTCGGTGACTCGAAGCCCTCGAACTCAGATTGCCGTGTGACAGTCTTGAGTCCGACGCTCTAAACATTCGGCCACCGCGGCCTTGACGATCATGGGCTTCCATGATTTTTCTTGGCAATTTAGAGCGGGGGTTTGCCATTGCCTTTCCCCCCGGTGCTTTTTTTTTTTTTTTTTTTTTTTTTTTTTTTTCCGAGTCACCATCCTATTTACCCGGCACTGACTTGGGCTGACTTGGTCCCCAGTGGCTAGGCAGGGGAATCGAGTGAAGTTCCTTGCCTAAGGGAAACAACGCGGCGGTCGGTGACTCGAACCCTCGAACTAGATTGCCGTCGTGACAGTGTTGCGTCCGACGCTCTAACCATTCGGCCACCGCGGCCCCCAATTAAAATATAATATATATATATATATATTTTATATATATATATTTTATTTAATATATATATAAAATCTATATATATATATATATAAAATTTAAATATATAATATATATATTAATATAATATATATATATAGATATATATATATATATAATATATACACATATATATGCATATATATATATATATATATATATATATTATATATATTATATAATATATAAACACACACACACACACACAACACACACACCACACACACACACACACACATATATATTTTATATATATATATAATATATATATATATATAATTATATATATATATATTTTATAATATATAATATATATATATATATTTTAAATAGATATATAATATATATATATATATTTGTGTGTTGTGTGTGTGTGTGTTTTTTGTGTGTGGTGTTGTATATATATATATATAATATATATATATATATATATATATATATATTATTATATATATATATTATATATATATGTATATTTGTAAGTAAATGTGCCATTGGTGCATTGGTGCCATGAGTAAAAGTGCATAATCAGTCATTTATTATGACTGCTAGTATAGCGCCTTGTATATTGCTTTCACTTGCAACGTGAGTAAGACCACACTGCATAATCCCAGATAATGACCAGACTAACTCGGGTCCATAAAGAGCATCCCAGGGGCGTAAGAGACCCAGTAAATGCGAGGGTGAAATTAGACGCAGAGGAAAGATGATATAGGGTGGCAATAGAATCATCCTCAGCTGCACTGACTATATTTTCATTCACGATTTAACCACTCTACAATTCACGAATGCGTAAATGTCTTCATTCAGGTAGAGCGTAAGTAGTTTTTTTTAGAGAACATGCAAAAACGTCTGTACGAATAAGGTAGCAGAACTTTCGTGGCCAGCTAAGACTTTTTTCTCTCTTTTTTTGCGGGCTTCGTAAAAAAAAAACAAAAAAGGAAATGAAGAAAACAAACGCCGGGAAATTGAACCCCCAGAAGGATCGGATGAAATCCAGAGAAGGTTTTCAGGCAAATACGACAGGCTGTACGTAACCCCTAAACACTTCAGACAGCGTCGTTTGGTCCCTGTACTGCAGTCCGAGTAGTTCATGGTGATTTCGCTCTGCCACGGATAATGTCTGTTGTCGGATTGCCCGTCAACCGTGTGAAATATTCCAAACCGACTCGAACTTGCAGCTCGTACTCGCCTCCAATGTGCGATCGCGTGTACGGGATTTAGATGTAATGGTTTGAAAAGGAGTATCTTATTGTCGTTTTGCTCTTCATACTTCAAGAGGAGACAATCCTATCGTTTCGCCACAATAAAATTGCTTTCGAATAAGTTACCTGTGATAAAACAAAGTCGAAAGTTAATTGGATAATGATAATGTATTTGCAAATGTGATCACAGAGCATCATGTTAAAGTTTGAAGGCACTTAACCATGTCTGGACAGGAAACACTGAAATCAGAGAATTGTCAAAAAAGCAATAATAAGAAGAAGTATGAAGCGGGGATGCACAATCGCAATCGCCGGTGAAATAGTCAACTCCTGGAAACTCTTAGTTTTAATTTCCGTTGCTAGAGCTTTTATCAAAAATTACATGTTTGTGCATCCTTTA
>NC_051386.1:64458740-64461240 GCF_015228065.2 Penaeus monodon | reverse complement strand
TTTTTAATCATAATATTTGGTATTCTTGCCTCTTTCCAGCGTTCTTGTTCTTCTTTCCATTCCTTTCCCCCCCAGAGTTGGTCCTCTTTCAGAGTTCATGCTTACGTGACGTCCCTCCCTGTGCATAACGACCCGTTTCTGTTCTGAATTAAAAATGACGCACTGGGCTCTCGTGGCCGGAGTGTCTTGCTCTGAACCCGGAGTAGAGGCATAAAAAGTGAGAAGGAAGAAGAAAAGAGAAAGGAAAAGAAATTAAATAGGGCTAGAGAGATAGATAGATAGATATATAGATAGATAGATAGAGAGAGAGAGAGTGAGAGAGGGACAGAGACAGAGACAGAGACAGAGATAGAGAGCGAGAGAGAGAGAGAGAGAGAGAGAGAGAGCGAAGGAGAGAAAAGAGAGAGAGTGGAGAGGGGAGGGGAGAGAGGAAGAAAAGAGAGAGAGAGAGAACGAGAGAGAGACAGACAAACAGAGAGAGATATGCAGTCAGACACACAGAGACAGACAGACAGACAGACAGACAGAGAGTAAGCTGGTGAATTAGAAAGAGAGGAGGAGATCAATCAGCTTATTTCCTCGAGTTGACAAGAAAAGAAAAAGAATCAACAGCACTTTTTTATTCTATTATCTTTTTATTTGAAAAAAAAAGACACAGCATCTTTTTACTCCCTTCGTCGATATAAAAGATGATATGGTGTATGTTATATAAGACCAACCTAATCAGCTGTGATGGCAATGAAAAATAGATATAATGATTTTTAAATCGGTAACCCATTCTAATAGGGTATTTTTTTCTTTTCGATTCGATGATAGTTAACAATGCCCTTAGACCGGCTCTAAAGTATACTATATGACTGCAATAAAAGCAATGCATATGTAAATTGCACCCGTACAGCCTCTTCCAAGTTCACAAAAAAACAGCGTCGCTAATGCCTCGGATACGTGATTAGAAAGTGCCGGTTTACACAATGGTAATGTTGAATAGTGAATCTGAAGTAGAGAGGTCTGTGAGATCGGCCACTAGCATACACTTTGAAAAGAAATTTTAATTTCAAGGAAACTTTTGACTTCTTAGCGCGCAATAGGCTGGCTTGTTTTAAAAAGTTATAATTTCAATTTAATTCAATCTAATTTAACAAACTAAAACGTATATTGTGCTCATTTGACATTCGTCTCGCAGTGTCCTCAAAACGAATAATTTAGATTTAGTCAAATATATACTAGCTTAAATCTCACAGTAACATTTGAAAGATGATAGCGATGATAATGATGGTAACAATAATGTTAATGACAATGATAGTTACTATGATAACAATGTCAACAAAAATCATGATAATAACAGAGAAATGCCAGTGGTTATAGATCGCTGGTATTTAGAGGCTTTACTTCTTCCTCACGAATTCGAAGAATTGAAGGAACTATTAAAACTTTCTTTCGCCGCCACCAACAGAACCACACTCCCAGAATACCGAAGACCCCGCCGGATGATATTTCCTAGTGACGCTCTCCTCTATTTATCATATGGAAATATATATAGACTTTTCGGCTTAGCATTCTCCCTAAAGAACAGAGAAGGTTCTTATTATGCACAACAATGTGCACAGAGAGAGAGAGAGAGAGAGAGGGAGAGCAAGAGAAAGAAAGAAAGAGAGAGAGAGAGAGAGAGAGAGAGAGAGAGAGAGAGAGAGAGAGGAGAGTGAGAAGAAGAGAGGAGAGAAAGATAAAGAGAGAGATAGAGATGATTGATAGATAGATAGATAGATAGATAGATAGATAGAGAGAGAGAGAGAAAGAGAGAGAGAGAGAGAGAGAGAGAGAGAGAGAGAGAGAGAGAGAGAGAGGAGAGACAGAGTGTATGTGAGGGGCAGAGAGAGAGAGGGATCTTGATTATGATAATCTCCCATAGGAAATTCCGTTACGACGTTCGCTTCAAATTAGTCCTCCTTTCTTAGCATCGCGCTCTTGTCTATGGCATTACATATGGGTTTAGTAGTCAGGTCGATGGTTATTGTTTTATCTTTTTTTACGACTGTTGGACACAGGACAAACGTGCCTTAACAGCGACACGTAATTGTTCTCGTTCTGTATCCCCAGGAGAGCAAACACTTTCTCCTCACCGATTTCTAGTCTTCAGTAGTTCTTGCTTCTCGTTTGTCTCTGGGAAGACTGGTAGGTAATGTCTAATTATCTATGATATATTCCGGTTGGGTTGGGAAGAGGTGATGGAGTAGCAGGAATTAGGCATTCAAATATATTATTCAAACCCTCATCTCTCAATAAAAAAAATATAATGGGAAAAGTTTGCAATGTGGCATTGCAATGTCTAATTACGTTCTGTGAATTTGAATGAAGAAATTTCTCTTTTTGATGCTTGTGAAACAAGTTTCTGGAACATACCGCTACTGGGGACTTTGGACTCTCCCTCCTCCCTCCCTCCCCCTCTCTCTCTCTCTCTCTCTCTCTCTCTCTTTTCTCTCTCTCTCTCTCCTCTCTCTCT
>NC_051386.1:64443740-64453740 GCF_015228065.2 Penaeus monodon | reverse complement strand
GCCGTCAGGATTCCTCCGGGTTTCTGGACGATTTTACGGGATAAACCCCTCACTGGGTTGCCCCTATACTCAGAGTGTGCGTGTACATACCCCAAAATTGTGTGGGATATTATGGTCAGGGACTCTAGAAAAAACGTGCTAAGTAAAAATTACGAATACTGAGTGTGGTGCTAAGGTAACAGGGTGCTGTACCAACGAACGTTGGCGAGACCTGGTGAATGTATGTGTGACAGCACTTGACCTGGCGCTCGCACCCTCCCCGCGCCCGACCGCAGGGAATTAATCACCCCAGAAGCGGACGGGACAACCACCCCCTCACTGTCCTACCATGGATGAGGGTGGGGACGTGCTCGATGCCCCCCCAGTGCCGTGCCAACTACCACCCCTCAACCCTCCACTCTAGGAGGGATTGATTCCACCGAACATGGGGATGTGAACGATGTGGATTCGACTGCCGACCCTGATGCTGATAACGAGGGATTCCAACTCGTTCAGACCAGAAGGAAGAAAGTGAAAACCATGCCGAATGACACCAGCAACCTGACCGAGAAAGCAAACGGGACGACCCAAAAGCGCGAACCCATCGCCCCCCGGAAGTACATTAGACTGGCCTTTCCGGAGGACCGATTTCCCGTCAAATAAAATAAGGTGATGAGGGAGGTCAGCCAGCTGGCCCCTCCAAGAGGAAGGCCCGCTAGACATGGTGCAGGGAGATGGATATCCTCGCGCTACGTCTATGTACGACGAGAACAACAACAATATGTGGCCCTGATGATTAATGGCACTTTTGCGGGGATCTCTCTGCAGAACAAAGACGACTTTCAGCCTAAAAAAAAAATACGGGGAATCCCGGGTTACCAGTTTCCGAAGGAGGCGGCCGCTGAGGAAGCACTGCATCTTCCGGGTGTTTTTAAACCCCGGAGGATCTATAAGGACGGACAGCCCTTGAACAGGCTCATCATTTTTATGGAGCGGTGAACAGCCGCCACCTAAAGAGTACCAATTCTTTGGAAGATACATAGAGCCGAGCTCCATTCGACCGTGGTGCTCAGAGGTTGTAGTCTGCTACAAGTGTCAAGGTTATGGCCACGTAGCTAAATTTTGCAGGAAGGACACAGCACGTGCTGTCTGTGCGGAGCTCCCCAGGCAAAGGACTGCCCTGCAAGAAACGACGGAAAGGACAACGACAATGAGGACGCCGCACCATCGTAAAGAGGTACGTCAGGTGCAGAGGGGAAAGGGTGTGCGGCCGGGCCCACCGTAACTGCCCCACAAACCGCCAAACGAAACACCCCCCCCCCTGCCCCGACCACCCATACGACCGCGGAGTGGCGATGCCCAACCCAGCCACACCACCCACCCGGGGTGACGTCACCAACCCACGGGAATTTCCCCACAACTGCGGGGATTCCCCATCCTAGGAAACAGTGCCACGGGAGAAACCACGGGTTTGAAAAAGACATGGATACGGCCAAGGAAATAAGAAGCTCAGGCAAGAGATTGCTGAAATGAAAAAAAGCATCAGGCAAGAGATTGCTGAATTGAAAAAATGATAATGGAGAACAAAAGTGATCGTGTAGACGGGGAAAATGTGCGTTCTGATGATGTTAGTGATGTTGAAAATACGAATGAGGTCTCTGATATTATTATTACGCACGTGCGTTCTGATGATGTTAGTGATGTTAGTGATGTTGACAATAGGATTGAGGTCTCTGATATTACTATTACCCCACGGGGACCATCTGAAAACAGTGACGACAGTGACCGTAAAAATAAACGCTGACGAAGATGCGAAGGAACGGCCGATCTGGGGGACATCACTCAGAAAATGTTATCAGGTACGGATTATGCGTATAGTATCATTACGCGGAAAGCGCGAAAAGAGATAAAAAAAGAAGATACAACACAAATACAAATGCAGTACAGAAATATGCAGACTAAAGAGTTTCATCAAACAGAAATTGACAATCAGTTAAACATAGGGTGTGATGGGGGACAAGAAAACAATTACTTTTCTTTCATGGAATGTACGTGGGTGTCAACCGTGGGAATTAATTGACTTGCTTTACTATATTCATAACAATATGTTGACGTTATCTGTTTACAAGAGCCCTTCACTCAGCCATAAAATAAAAACCCCCCCTAGAATTAGAGGCTACCACTCCCATACGAACACAGGAATGACAGGCTATTGACTTAGTCAGTGACACCATACCGCATAAGTTGGTGCAGAAATCTAATGACAATAAGTGCAGTATAAACATTTACATATTCGAACAGCCTGGGTTTTTCTCTCTGTACAAGTATACGCAAGGTGTAGAAAGTTTCAGACTGATTCACTGCCCAATTTTCAAAAATCACGGCACAATAGCATGGGAGATTTTAATGCTAGACATTATACATTTGGAGATAGTCAATGCAATGAAAATGGCGAGAGATTTTCCGACATTTTGTGAACAACAGATCTATGACAGTATATGATACAGACAGGCAAACTCATGTGGCGGGGGCGGGCTAGATTATGAAAAGGGGAAGGGATCTTGTGCATGGGAAACGTCAGAAGCATGCTTGCAACAGAGCTAATCAGTGACCACTTTGCAATAGTAATTTGAGATACGCTGTTGATAATCATCAATCTACAAAAACAAATAGGGTCAAAATTTCTATCCCCCTTACCTTGAGCATCACTTTAAATCACGTATCTATGACTTACAATGATTACACAGAAACAAGTGTTGATAAATTTTCCAATGGACATGACAACAGTGGTCACTGATTACTACAACACTTGGGTCTGTCCAAAGAAAACCTTCAAGAACAGCAACTCACAACGCTCCAAACAACCCAAGTGGGTCGGTGGCCCTACGCTAATAAGGCCACCGACCGAGTTCAGGAGCTTTTTGATATCTACAAGCAGGATCATACCATGACCAAACCCTTTTTGAATTTCTTAAGGCTAACAAAACCCACGGGATTAAAAACTCATTTCAGAAATGAACACTTTGAACAGTTTTCCCACAAAGCATTAACAATAACAACCCCAATGTCGGAGGTCTGGAAAAAATTAATCGAATTTTCAGGCAAACCAACTAACAAACCCCCCAGTTCCATAGTCCCCTTGCACAAGCAGATATGCTCCTTGTTAATGGGCTGGGGCGTCCAAATTGAGCTCACTTCCATAAAAATTCAGGATCACCTTAGTCTTCTAAAATTGCACGCAAATTTGATATTGAGATTGGATGTTTGATACTGACCCCCCAGACTTTGCTGGGGATCACTGAGTGGGAACTGAACAATGCCCTGGATCAAAGGAAAAGCGTCCCCCCCAGGTGAGGATGGAAATTACCTATAGTGTCCTCCGCCTTATATTCAGGTACCTGGTAATCCCCCTTTGCACCTATACAAAATTAAGTTGTCACAAGGTATTCTGCCTGGCCCCTGGACACGCAAATTTTAATTATCCCTATACCGAAATCAAACACTGATAAATACCGACCAATTTCATTAACTCATGTGTATGCAAAGCTCTAGAAAGGATAATTTTTAACAGACTCAGGTACAGGTTACAAGGTTAAATTATCTCAAGACTTTGGGACGGTTCCTATCGGGGTGTAGCACACAACATGCTGCAGAGTACTTTTTACACTCTAATCCAGGGAAGCCACACTTTTTTTTTTGACCTTAAGTCACCTTTTTTACATTTTCAACAGAGAAATTATCCTAGAACAGTTAGGAAGCTTTGGCATCCGGTAAGATATGAACTGGATTAGAATGTTTTCTCTCGAACAGATCTGCAAGTGTCCTGTTCAGGGGAGTGAGAAGTTCCACTTCACAGTTTTTTTGAACTTGGGAAAGCCACAGGGAGGAGTTCTCAGCCCTATGCTGTTGAATTCCTCATGCACAAGCTGGTGGCAGATATCCCCCTTGGGGATGGTGAATCCATTATATGCTATGCTGATGACATATGCGTAGAGCATCATCACAAGTGAGGATGCAAATAATTCTCGACAGAATCACAGCAAAGGCTCATGAGTGTGGATTATCATTTCCGCTGAGAAAACAATGGCTCTAAAAACCCCTGTATCATACCCCCACCACCTTTTCGCATAGGTGACCAGGAGCTTGACATATGCCACAAGTAAAATATCTCGGGGTGAATGTAAATGATGCAGACCTGGTCTTCTCTCTAAAGAAGAGACTCTGGGAGAGATTGAAACTTTTAAAGTTTCTTGCGGAAGAGAACATGGATCAATGTTAAGCTCGCTAGACTGTTTACTTGGCTTTTATAAGGTCAGTTGTAGACTACCATGCACTCACTTGTTGCGTGTAAGGATCAGAAATAGGTAGTTTGGAGGTAGTGCAAAATGAAGCTATGAGGATTATCCTCGGCGCCCCGAGAACAGCAAGGATAGTAAACATGAGATCAGAATTAAACTTACCATCCATTTCTGATAGAATAATATTTATTTCCACCATATTTGGGGTCAAAGCTCTGAGGGAACCCTCGTATCTCTCAGATTTCCAAACACAACTGCAACATAAAAACACGTAAGTGACGTGACAAATCACAAAACACGCGCGCCCTCTGATACACAAAATCTCCATGAACATTATAAACTAATGTTCCAATTAGTAAAATACCAAAAGGTCGCTCATTCCACCATGAAAAAAATTTAAAATGACGTTCACCTTACATGTCTACAAAAAAACAGGTGCATAACGTGTGTTGAAACAAATTGCGCTAGCAACGTAAAGAAACACAGAATCTAGGTGATGAAAGCATAGAGTGTTACCCGACGATCCGTACAGTCTGGATACAAAGGGTGTGCTTGCGCTGTATACAAAATGGCTTACTACAACATAAGTTAATAAAGAAAAATACAAAACGGGCCGCACTCCCCAAACGGAACTGCAGGTATATCTCGCAACGGAATTCTTAATGGTGCCATGAAGAAATTGTGAGTGCATTTAAGCGTTGGACGAACCTATGCCCAAAAGAGCGAATTCAACATTCAAATTTGTATGGAACCATCTCATGTTGGCATACGCAGCACGCCACGTAACATATTGCGAAAGAGCCTCACAAGGGTATTGTGAACATAGAAACTTGGGATGCCTCTTGCTAGGGTTGCACATATATTGAAAAGTTTCATAAGGAAGAACTAGTAGTCTGATTAACACTCAAAGGCCTGAAAGCTGTACATAAGCACTACGATTTATATGGAGATGGCAAGCCTTCCTATGGGTGGCACCCCAAGTCAAACAGACAGTGTGACGTGGTATTGCCAAATACGTTTTGGTTACAGAAAGTCTGGCACCTTTCACGGTGCAAGAAGTGCAGAGAATCTAAAATGTAGAATGTGTAAACGAAGAAAACAAACGAACGCTTTAGCACTATATCCGGAATGTCATGTGATACAGCCTTTCAGACCAAACCTAAAAGAGGTACTATAAGAAACTATGTGAAATTTCATTCATCTGATACATTGGAAGATATCTCTGTCTATACCCGAAATTACTATGTGAGAACTACCGTAAGCAAATACAGTGTTTCAAACCCCGTGGCAAAGGGATATGTAAAATTTAAATTTTTGTATGATTATGATTTATATTTCTATTTTTCCCTTTTACAACTACAGTAGTTACAGGGCTACTGTACATGTCAATAAAATGTAAAACTGTAATCATGATTCCCACGCCCGAGCAGATACCAGGGTGGTAAATAAACTTACTTAACTTAACTTAACTCTTTAACATCTAAATTTTTGCTAACAATAATAATAATAATAATAGCAGCAATAATAATAATAAAAAATATATATTAATAATAAAATTATTATTATTATTATTATAGAAAAAAAATATTAATATAAATAAATATAAACTATAATGATAAAGAAATAGCAGTGATAATATTGATAATAATAATAATAATTATAATAATAATGATAATGATAATAATAATAATCATAATAATAATAATAGTAATAATAATAATAATAATAATAATAATAATAATAATAATAATAATAATAGTAATAATATTAATAATAATATTAATAATAATAATGATAATAATAAAACCGCGGGGACCCAAAAATACCAGTTGGTAACTGGCGCGGGATATCCAACTTCTTGGCAGTAAGGCTAAAATGCATCCTATTTCTCAAATGAAAGCAAAAAATAAATCATGCCGCATCGCCCGTCGCACGGATCAACAAGGGGCGCGTCCCCCCAGGGCAAGACTCGCCTGGATCGAAAAGTATGCTACTGAGTCTACCTCTAACATTATTCAAAATCCGCCAGGTCACCAGGACGGGACAGATCCCACCCCTGGTACAGCGGCTCAACCATCTAGTATTAACAAACAAAAGAAAACAAGACTTAAATGGACAAAGGAAGAGTATACTGAGGTAATGTACTACTTTTACTATGCACTCGAAAAACCTGAAACGAATAATACTGATGACACCTATAATACATGGTGTTTAAAGAATAGTGAAAGTGAGAAAACGCAAATGCTTGACCTAAATAAGCTAGCCAATGCGAGAAGACATATTGGTCGTAGCAAAAAAATGACAGATATAGAAATCTCAATAATCAAAGACCGAGTAAAAAATGACACTAAAGGTACAGATAGAAGAAAAGGAAGTGGAAGGAAATTTAGATGAACAAGAACTTGACATGCCAAGTTTATGAATTAGAGCCACATGAGGTTGTCGTAGATGAGGAAGAATTGCTAGATATGAAAACGAATATCGTTGAAGAACTATCGGTAGTAAAACATACTGAAATGAGTAAAAGAGAGACACTATCAAAAATTAGACATACCCATAAATATAAAAATATATTAAACATAGTTAACAAGGCGTTAGAATAACTCTGTCATGAGATAAATCCTGATTTAACTGAATTAAACGAACTAATATACGCAACAGGAAGAGTCCTCAAGCAAAAATCCATTTTAAAGGCAAAAAGGGTTTAAACGTAGATATGACAAGCGCCAAAAGTTCTTCAGGCAGAATAAAATGTTCGAGACTGACACGAAGAAGTTTTACCGCGAAATAGGAAAAGAAACAATTTTTGTGGAAACTGTACCATCTGAAGAACAGGTCTGGGAATTTTGGAACAACATCTGGGGAAAAGATAAAAAATTCATGAAACGCTTTGATACGAGATCTTGAGAATAGCACCAGGGATATTCCCAAACAAAATGAGAAATATTACTACTGAAGAAATTAAAAAGTGCACTAAAAAAAATCCCATAAATGGAAATCCCCTGGGGTTGACCAGATCTCATTTTTTGGCTTAATACTCTTTCTTCAGCACATGCCATTTACCATTCAAATTTTTAACTCATTTTTATAGAACCTAACTTAACACCTAAATGGTTATGTCAGGACTACTTATCTCTTGGCCAAAAGTAACTAAACAGAGAACCAAAAACATAGACCCTTTACATGCTTATCAACGTCCTATAAATTGCTTACTTCAATCTTTAACTGAAAGAACCTACATTACATGGAAGAACAAAGCATTTTTCCCAACAAACCCAAAAAGGGTGTTGCAGAGGATAAAAACGGATTAAAGATCAACTGCTCATAAATAAATGATTCTCAAAAATGCTCACACTAAACACAGACATCTAAGTACTGCTTGGATCGACTATAAAAAGCCTTTGACAGGGGTCCCACTCTCTTGATCTTAAGACCCTTAGAAAATGTTTAAAGTCTCTCCTGTCTTAATCAACTTTCTTTATAGAAGTATGACATTATGGGAGACTCTCAGCCATGTAAACGGTATTCTTATTTTCAACGACATGCGAATCAGATTTGGAATCTTCCAGGGGTGATCTTTTTTCCCTCTTTTTTTTTTGTATGGCAATTATCCCACTCTCCCAGCTTCTTAACAACAAAAGTGTATAGATATAAGATCATGGACATGAAGATAATCATCTTTTCTATATGGATGACTTGGAACTTTACGCTCAGAAGGATGGTGAACTGGAAGGGTTGCTGAAAAACCCTAAAAAATTTTAGTGATGACATAGGTATGGGAGTTTGGTCTCAATAAGTGTGCTAAGCAACTTTTAAGCAAGGAAAACTAGTTACACTGACAATATAGAGTCAAGTGTTGATACTGCAATAAAACAATTAAATCAGGAAGAAACCCAAAAATATCTAGGAGTAAATGAAGGAGATGGTAACAACAATAGTATATGAAGAAAAAAATACAAACAGATGCATCCGAAGAGTAAATTCAATCCTGAAAAACAAATTAAACTCAACGAACAAACTAAAAGCAATCAATACCCGTAATACCTGTGGTTACATATAGTTTTAACATGATAGACTGGAACTTAAGTGAACTCAAACAAATTGACACCAAAATTAGGAAGCAATTGACATGCAACAGAATGTATCACCCTAAATCAGACGTAGACCGTCTGTACATCCCTAGAAGTAAAGAAGGTAGGGGGATATGCAGTTGGAATTATCGTAAAAAACAACAACGATGGTCTCTTGTAATACTTAGATCTAACCAATGATTTGGATGCTTCAATTAGTTAGAGTACATGAAAACTCCAAAAGGTCACACTCGGTAGTAAAGGAATCAGATAAGTTTTCTCAGGAACTGGGTATTGAGAGCGAAAACATCGAACATATGTCGCCAACATTAGCTGCTAAACATAGAAAACAAAAAGCAAAAAGGGGTCGGACAAGAAAAACTTGAATCTAGGTGGCATGAAAAGCCTCTCCACGGACAGTTTGCAGCTCAAAGCAAACACGCTGATGTAGATGAAACCGCTTAGAAGCTCTGGACTTAAAGGGGAAACATAGGGTTTTATTCTTGCAGCCCAAGATCAAAGTTTGTTTACCAGAAATTATCAAGTTAACATCTTAATACAATGGCACTGACCCAAAGTCTAGGTTTTGTGAAGACAAGGTTGAGACGATTGATCACCCTGTGTCTGGTTGCTCAATATTAACATCAAATGAGTACAAAAATCGCCACGACAGAGTGGGCAAGTACCTGCATTGGAAGATCTGCAAGGACTTTTCTATCGGAATGCAAGATAAATGGTACGAACACCATCCAGAGCCAGTTACTGAAGGTAAAGATGCTACAATCTTGTGGGACTCTCCAATTCACACAGATCGTACTATATAGGCGAATCGTTTCCCGATATCGTCATCAAGGACAAAATAAGCAACATACATATATCATATAACATATATCAAAGTATAAAGACCTGGAAATAGAGGTGGAAAAGATGTAGCATTTAAAAAACCAAAACTACCTGTTGTTGTTTTTGGAGCACTTGGCCTTTTAAAGAAAGGTACTGATAAGTTTCTTGAACAAATACCGGGAAATCCAAAATTAGAAGAAGTCAAAAAAAAAGATTTAAAAAGCACAGCGCATGTTCTCAGAAGAGCCTTATCGATCTGTAGTATTTTTGTGTTCGTGAATTGACTTGACTGGATGTTTTTTAATTGTAATTGTTCGGCATATTTTTTGCAATTTTTGTTGATGTTCCATTACCTCAAAATTCAATCACCCAGGTCGCTGGAGTGACTCGGTGGGTTTGATTTTAATTAGCATATCTAAGAAAATTTACAAAAATAATAATAATAATAATGATAAAGATAATAATAACAATGATAACCAGTGGTAACCAAAGAAAAATCAGAACAGTGAGTATGAAAGACCCTCGCTCGTGTGTTCTGGCTTTTCACTATCAGCGCAACGGAATAAAATTTGGAGTTTTTATCACTAATTCCATTTTTTTTTCCCTTCTTTAAAAAATCGAGCTCATATTTGTGTAAATCTTCGACGATATGTATGAGTTCATGGGTGCGCACGTACGCCTGTATGTATATGTGTGAATGATCAGGTGCAAGGTTGTGTGGTGTGTGGTGTGTGTGTGGGGTGTGTGTGTGTGGTGTGGTGGTGTGTGTTTTGGGGTGTGTGTGTGTGTGTGTGTGTGTGTGTGTTTGGG
>NC_051386.1:64428233-64440733 GCF_015228065.2 Penaeus monodon | reverse complement strand
ACGAACAATTACAAATTAAAACATCCAGTCAAGTCAATTCACGAACACAAAATACTACAGATCGATAAGGCTCTTCTGAGAACATGCGCTGTGCTTTTTAAATCTTTTTTTTTGACTTCTTCTAATTTTGGATTTCCCGGTATTTGTTCAAGAAACTTATCAGTACCTTTCTTTATAAGGCCAAGTGCTCCAATAACAACAACAGGTAGTTTTGGTTTTTAAATGCTACATCTTTTCCACCTCTATTTCCAGGTCTTTATACTTTGATATATGTATATATGATATATGATATGTTGCTTATTTTGTCCTTGATGACGATATCTGGACGATTCGCCTATATAGTACGATCTGTGTGAATTGGAGAGTCCCACAAGATTGTAGCATCTTTACCTTCAGTAACTGGCTCTGGATGGTGTTCGTACCATTTATCTTGCATTCCGATAGAAAAGTCCTTGCAGATCTTCCAATGCAGGTACTTGCCCACTCTGTCGTGGCGATTTTTGTACTCATTTGATGTTAATATTGAGCAACCAGACACAGGGTGATCAATCGTCTCAACCTTGTCTTCACAAAACCTAGACTTTGGGTCAGTGCCATTGTATTAAGATGTTAACTTGATAATTTCTGGTAAACAAACTTTGATCTTGGGCTGCAAGAATAAAACCCTATGTTTCCCCTTTAAGTCCAGAGCTTCTAAGCGGTTTCATCTACATCAGCGTGTTTGCTTTGAGCTGCAAACTGTCCGTGGAGAGGCTTTTCATGCCACCTAGATTCAAGTTTTTCTTGTCCGACCCCTTTTTGCTTTTTGTTTTCTATGTTTAGCAGCTAATGTTGGACATATGTTCGATGTTTTCGCTCTCAATACCCAGTTCCTGAGAAAACTTATCTGATTCCTTTACTACCGAGTGTGACCTTTTGGAGTTTTCATGTACTCTAACTAATTGAAGCATCCAATCATTGGTTAGATCTAAGTATTACAAGAGACCAATCGTTGTTGTTTTATACGATAATTCCAACTGCATCATCCCCCTACCTTCTTTACTTCTAGGGATGTACAGACGGTCTACGTCTGATTTAGGGTGATACATTCTGTTGCATGTCAATTGCTTCCTAATTTTGGTGTCAATTTGTTTGAGTTCACTTAAGTTCCAGTCTATCATGTTAAAACTATATGTAACCACAGGTATTACAGGAGTATTGATTGCTATTAGTTTGTTCGTTGAGTTTAATTTTGTTATTCAGGATTGAACTTACTCTTCGGATGCATTCTGTTTGTATTTTTTTCTTCATATACTATTGTTGTATACCATCTCCTTCATTTACTCCTAGATATTTATAGGTTTCTTCCTGATTTAATTGTTTTATTGCAGTATCAACACTTGACTCTATATTGTCAGATGTAACTAGTTTTCCTTGCTTAAAAGTTGCTTTAGCACACTTATTGAGACCAAACTCCATACCTATGTCATCACTAAAATCTTTTACGGTTTTCAGCAACCCTTCCAGTTCACCATCCTTCTGAGCGTAAAGTTCCAAGTCATCCATATAGAAAAGATGATTGATCTTCATGTCCATGATCTTATATCTATACACTGTGTTGTTAAGAAGCTGGGAGAGTGGGATAATTGCCATACAAAATAAAAGAGGGGAAAAAGAGTCACCCTGGAAGATTCCAAATCTGATTCGCATGTCGTTTGAAATAAGAATACCGTTTACATGGCTGAGAGTCTCCCATAATGTCATACTTCTATAAAGAAAGTTGATTAAGACAGGAGAGACTTTAAACATTTCTAAGGATCTTAAGATCCAAGAGAGTGGGACACTGTCAAAGGCTTTTTTATAGTCGATCCAAGCAGTACTTAGATGTCTGTGTTTAGTGTGAGCATTTTTGAGAATCATTTTATTTATGAGCAGTTGATCTTTACATCCGTTTCATCCTCTGCAACACCCTTTTTGTTCGTTGGGAAAAATGCTTTGTTCTTCCATGTATATGTAGGTTCTTTCAGTTAAGATTGAAGTAAGCAATTTATAGGACGTTGATAAGCATGTAATGGGTCTATGTTTTTGGTTCTCTGTTTAGTTACTTTTGGCCAAGAGATAAGTAGTCCCTTGACATAACCATTTAGGTGTTAAGTTAGGTTCTATCATAAATAAAGTTAAAATTAGATGGTAATTGGCATGTGCTGAAGGGAAAGGGGTATTAACCCAAAAAATTGAGATCGGGTCAACCCCAGGTGATTTCCATTTATGGGATTTTTTTAGTGCATTTTAAATTTTCTTCAGTAGTAATATTTTCTCATTTGTTGGGGAATATCCCTGGTGCTATTCTCAGATCTCGTATCCATGCGTTTTCACTGAATTATTTATCTTTTCCCCAGATGTTGTTCCAAAATTCCCAGACCTGTTCTTCAGATGGTACAGTTTCCACAAAAATTGTTTCTTTTCCTATTTCGCGGTAAAACTTCTTCGTGTCAGTCTCGAACATTTTATTCTGCCTGAAGAACTTTTGGCGCTTGTCATATCTACGTAACCTTTGTGCCTTAACATGGATTTTTGCTTGAGGGACTCTTCCTGTTGCGTATATTAGTTCGTTTAATTCAGTTAAATCAGGATTTATCTCATGACAGATTTATTCTAACGCCTTGTTAACTATGTTTAAAAATATTTTTAATTTATGGGTATGTCAAATTTTTTGATAGTGTCTCTCTTTCACTCATTTCAGTATGTTTTACTACCGATAGTTCTTCAACGATATTCGTTTTCATATCTAGCAATTCTTCCTCATCTACGACAACCTCATGTGGCTCTAATTCATAAACTTGGCATGTCAAGTTCTTGTTCATCTAAATTTCCTTCCACTTCCTTTTCTTCTATCTGTACCTTTAGTGTCATTTTTTACTCGGTCTTTGATTATTGAGATTTCTATATCTGTCATTTTTTTGCTACGACCAATATGTCTTCTCGCATTGGCTAGCTTATTTAGGTCAAGCATTTGCGTTTTCTCACTTTCACTATTCTTTAAACACCATGTATTATAGGTGTCATCAGTATTATTCGTTTCAGGTTTTTCGAGTGCATAGTAAAAGTAGTACATTACCTCAGTATACTCTTCCTTTGTCCATTTAAGTCTTGTTTTCTTTTGTTTGTTAATACTAGATGGTTGAGCCGCTGTACCAGGGGTGGGATCTGTCCCGTCCTGGTGACCTGGCGGATTTTGAATAATGTTAGAGGTTAGACTCAGTAGCATACTTTTCGATCCAGGCGAGTTTTCCCCTGGGGGACGCCCCCCTTTGTTGATCCGTGCGACGGGCGATGCGGCATGATTTATTTTTTGCTTTCATTTGAGAAATAGGATGCATTTTAGCCTTACTGCCAAGAAGTTGGATATCCCGCGCCAGTTACCAACTGGTTTTTTGGGTCCCCGCGGTTTTATTATTATCATTATTATTATTAATATTATTATTAATATTATTACTATTATTATTATTATTATTATTATTATTATTATTATCATTATTATTATTATTATTATTATTATTATTAAAATTATTATTATCAATATTATTATTATTATCATTATTATTATCATTATCAATATTATCACTGCTATTATCTTTATCATTATAGTTATCATTATTATTATTGTTATTAATATTATTTTTTCTATAATAATAATAATAATAATTATTATTATTATTATTACTATTATTATTATTATTATTATTGCTATTATTATTATTATTATTGTTAGCATAAATTTTAGATGTTAAAGAGTTAAGTTAAGTTAAGTAAGTTTATTTACCACCCTGGCTATCTGCTCAGGCGTGGGCAATCATGATTACAGTTTTACATATATCTGACATTGTACAGTAGTCTGTAACTACTGTAGTTGTAAAAGGGTAAAATAGAAATATAAATCACATCATACAAAAATTATACTTACATATGCCTTTGCCACTGTGTTTGAATGACACTGTTATTTGCTTACGGTAGTTCTCACATAGTAAATTTCGGGTATAGTACGAGTATATCTTCCAATGTATCAGATGAAATGAAATGTTCACATAGTTCTTTATACCTCATTTTAGGTGGTCTGAAAGGCTGTATCACATGACATTCCGAGATATAGTGCTCAAGCGTTCGTTTGTTTTCTTCGTTACACAGTCTACATCTAGATTCATCTGCACTTCTTGCACCGTGCAGTTGCCAGTACATTCTGTAACCTAAACGTATTCTGGCAATAACCACGTCACATGTCTGGTTTGATTTCGGTGCCCCCCATAGGAAGGCTTGCCATCTCATACTGATCGTAGTGCCTTAGGGTACAGCTTTCAGGCCTTTGAGTGTTAATCAGATCTACTAGTTCTTCCTTATGAGAACTTTTCAATATATGTGCAACCCTAGCAAGAGGCATCCCAAGATCTATGTTCACAATATCCTTGCTGCAGGCTTCTTTCGCCAATATGTCTACGTGGTCCGTGCTTGCGTATGCCAACAGAGAGGGTATCCATCCCAAATTGAATGTTGAAAATTTAAACGCTCTGTTGCATAGGTTACGTTCACGCTTAATGCAACTCACAATTTCTTCATCGCCAACATAAGAATCCGTTGCGAGGAGTATACCTGCCAGCTCCGTTTGTGTAGTGCTGGCCAGTTTTGTATTCTCATTTTAAAACTTGATGTTGTAGTAAGCCATTTTTGTATACAGCGCAAGCAAAAACAGCTTTGTATCCAGACTGTACGGATCCGTCGGCGTAACACTCATATGCTCATCACCCATAGATTTCTGTGTGTTCCTTACCGTTGCTAGCGCAATTTGTTTCAACACACAGTTATGCCCCCTGTTTTTTGTGGTAGACATGTAAGGTGAACCGATCAATGTTGAATTTTCCATGGTGGAATGGAGCGACCTTTTGGTATTTTACTAATGGAACATTGAGTTTTTATAATGTTCATGGAGATTTTGTGTATCAGAGGGCGCGCGTGTGTGTGATTTGTCACGTCTACTTCCCGTGATTTTATGTTGCAGTTGTGTTGAAATCTGAGAGATACGAGGGTTCCTCAGAGCTTTGACCCAAATATGGTGGAAAAAATTTATTCTATCAGAAATGGATGGTAAGTTTAATTCTGATCTCATGTTTACTATCCTTGCTGTTCTCGGGGCGCCGAGGATAATCCTCATAGCTTCTTTTTGCACTACCTCCAAACTACCTTTTCTGATTCCTTACACTGCAACAAGTGCAGTGCATGGTAGTCTACAACTGACCTTATAAAAGCCAAGTAAAACAGTCTAGCGAGCTTAACATGATGCCATGTCTCTTCCGACAAGAACTTTCAAAGGTTTCAATCTCCCCCAAGTCTCTTCTTTAGAGAGAAGACCAGGTCTGCATCATTTACATTCACCGAGATATTTATATTTGTGGCATATGTCAAGCTCCTGGTCACCTATGCGAAAAGTGGGTGGGGTATGATACATGGGTTTTTAGAGCCATTGTTTTCTCAGCGGAAAGACTAATCCACACTCATAAAGCCTTTGCTGTGATTCTGTCGAGAATTATTTGCATCCTCACTTGTGATGATGCTCTGACGCATATGTCATCAGCATAGCATATAATGGATTCACCATCCCCAAGTGGGATATCTGCCCCCAGTTGTGCATGAGGACATTCAACAGCAAAAGGGCTGAGAACTCCTCCCTGTGGCGTCCAAGTTCAAAAGACTGTGAAGTGGAACTTCTCACTCCCCTGAACAGGACACTTGCAGATCTGTTCGAGAGATACATTTTAATCCAGTTCAATATCTTACCCCGGATGCCAAAGCTTAAATAACTGTTCAGGATAACTTCTCTGTTTGCAATGTCAAAAGGTGACTTAAGGTCAAGAAAAAACAGGGGCTTTCCCCGGATTAGAGTGTGAAAAGTACCTGCCAAAGCAATGTTGTGTGCTACATCCCATAGGAATCCGTACAGTCTGTGAGAAAAATTTACCTTGTAACCTGTACTGAGTCTGTTCAAAATAAAAACCTTTCTAGAGCTTTGCATACACATGAGGTTATGAAATTTGGTCGGTATTTATCAGTGTTTGATTTCGGTATAGGGATAATTAGACTGCGTGTCCAGGGGCCAGGCAGAATACCTTGTGACAAACTTAATCTGTATAGGTGCAAAGGGGGATTACCAGGTACCTGAGCTATAAGGCGGAGGACACTATAGGTAATTCCATCCTCACCTGGGGCGGACGCTTTTCCTTTGATCAGGGCATTGTTCAGTTCCCACTCAGTGATCTCAGCAAAGTCTGAGGGGTCAGTATCAGAACATCCAATCTCAATGTCAAATTTGCGTGCAATTTTAGATTGACTAAGGTGATCTGAATATTTATGGGAAGTGAGCTCAATTTGGACGCTCCAGCCCCTTAAACTAAAGGAGCATATCTGCTTGTGCAAGAGGACTATGGAACTGCGGGGTGTTAGTTGGTTTGCTGAAAATTTGATTAATTTTTTTCCCGACCTCGACATTGAGGTGTTATTTTAATTTCTTTGTAGGAACTGTTCAAAGTGTTCATTTCTGAAATGAGTTTTTAATTCCCCTAGGTTTTTGTTAGCCTTAAGAAATTCAATAAGGTTGTCACTGGTATGATCCCGCTTGTAGATATCATAAAGCTCCTGAACTCGCTTTTGTTCCCTTAAATAATGTAGGGTCACGACCACTTAGGTTGTTTGGAGCGTTGTGAGTTGCTGTTCTTTAAGGTTTTCTTTGGACAGACCCAAGTGTTGTAGTAATCAGTGACCACTGTTGTCATGTCCATGGAAATTTATCAACACTTGTTACTGTGTAATCATTGTACCAGTCATAGATACGTGATTTAAAGTGATGCTCAAGGTAAAGGGGGGTAGAAAATTTTGACCCTATTTGTTTTTGTAGACTGAGTATTATCAACAGCGTACTCATTACTATTGCAAAGTGGTCACTGATTAGCTCTGTTGCAAGCATGCTTCTGACGTTTCCCCTGCACAAGATCCCTTCCTATTACATAATCTAGCCTGCCCCCCGCCACATGAGTTTGCCTGTCTGTATCATATACTGCATAGATCGTTTTTCACAAAAAGTCGGAAACTCTTCCCCCATTTTCATTGCATTGGCTATCTCCAAAGTATAATGTCTAGCATTAAAAATCTCCCATGCATATTGTGCCGTGATTCTGAAAGTTTGGGCAGTGAATAGTCTGAAACTTTCTACACCTTGGTATACATTGTACAGAGAGAAAAACCCAGAGGCTGTTCGAATAGTAAATGTTTATATGCCCCATTATTGTCATTAGATTTCTGCACCAACTTATGCGGTTGGGGTCACTGACATAAGTCAATAGGCCTGTCATTCCTGTGTTCGTATGGGAGTGGTAGCCTCTAATTCTAGGGGGGGTTTTTATTTTAGTGGCTGATGTGAAGGGCTCTTGAAACAGATAACGTCAACATTATTGTTATGAATATAGTTAAGCAAGTCATTAATTTTTACGGTTGACACCACGTACATTCCATGAAAGAAAAGTAATTGTTTTTTGTCCCTCATCACACCCTATGTTTAACTGATTGGTCAAATTCTGTTTGATGAAACTCTTTAGTCTGCATATTTCTTGTACGCATTAAGTATTTGTGTTGTATCTTCTTTATTTATCTCTTTGGCGCTTTCCGCGGAATGATACTATACGCATAATCCGTACCTGATAACATTTTCTGAGTGATGTCCCACAGATCGGCCGTTTCCTTCGCATCTTCGTCAGCGTCATTTTACGGTCACTGTCGTCACTGTTTAGATGGTCCGCCGTGCGTAATAGTAATATCAGGAACCTCAATCCTATTGTCAACATCACAACATCACTAACACACAGAACGCACGTGCGTAATAATAATATCAGAGACCTCATTCGTATTTTCAACATCACTAACATCATCAGAACGCACATTTTCCCTGTCTACACGATCACTTTTGTTTTCCATTATCTTTTTTTTTTCAATTCAGCAATCTCTTGCCTGATGCTTTTTTTTATTTCAGCAATCTCTTTCCTGATGCTTCTTATTTCCCTTTGGGCCCTATCCATGTCTTTTCACCAGTGGTTTCTCCTGTGGGACTGTTTCCTAGGATGGGGAATCCCCTGGCAGTTGTGGGTATTTCTGTGGGTTGGTGACCCTCACCCCGGGTGGGTGTGTTGGCTGGGTTGGGCATCGCCACTCCGCGGTTCGATGGGTACGGTCGGGGCAGGTGGGGGGGTGTTCGTGGCGGTTTGTGGGGGCAGGTTACGGTGCCAGGCCGTCACCCCCTTCCGCTCTGCACCTGAAAGTACCTCTTTACGATGGTGGCGGCGTCCTCATTTTCGTTGTCCTTTCCGTCGTTCTTGCAGGGCCGTCCTTTGGGCCCGGTGAGCTCCTGCACAGACAGACGTGCTGTGTCCTTTTCCCGAATATTTAGCACGGGGGCCATAACCTTGACACTTGTAGCAGACTAAACCTCTGAGCACACGGTCGAATGGAGCTCGGCTCTATGTATCTTCCAAAGAAAATTTGGGACTCTTAGGTGGCGGCTGTTCACCGCTCCATACAATGATGGGGCCGTTTAAGGGCTGTCCGTCCTTATAGATCCTCCGGGGTTTAAAAAACACCCGGAAGATGCAGTGCTTCCTCAGCGGCCGCCTCCTTCGGAAAGCTGGTCACCCGGTATTCCCCTTATTTTTTCTTTTTAGGCTGAACGTCGTCTTTGTTCTGCAGAGAGATCCCCGCAAAAGGCCATTTAAACATCAGGGCCACATATTTTTGTTGTTCTCGTCGTACATAGGACGTAGCGCGAGGATATCCATCTCCCCTGCACCATGTCTAGCGGCCTTCCTCTTGGAGGGGCGGCAGCTGGCTGACCTCCCTCATCCCCCTTATTTTATCGACGGAAGTCGTGTCCTCCGGAAAGGCCAGCTAATGTACCTCTCCCGGGGGGCGATGGGTTCGCGCTTTGGGTCGTCCCGTTTGCTTTTTTCGTCAGGTTGCTGGTGTCATTCGGCATGGTTTTCACTTTCTTCCTTCTGGTCTGAACGAGTTGGAAATCCCTCGTTATCAGCATCAGGGTCGGCAGTCGAATCCACATCGTTCACATCCCTATGTTCGGTGGAATCAATCCCTCCCATAGAGTGGAGGGTTGAGGGGGTGGTAGTTGGCACTGGCACTGGGGGGGCATCGAGCACGTCCCCACCCTCATCCATGGTAGGACAGTGAGGGGGTGGTTGTCCCGTCCGCTTCTGGGGTGATTAATTCCCTGCGGTCGGGCGCGGGGAGGGTGCGAGCGCCAGGTCAAGTGCTGTCACACATACATTCACCAGGTCTCGCCAACGGTCGTTGGTACAGCACCCTGTTACCTTAGCACCACACTCAGTATTCGTAATTTTTACCTAGCACTGTTTTTTCTAGAGTCCCTGACCATAATATCCGACACAATTTGGTGTATGTACACGCACACTCTGAGTATAAGGACAACCCAGTTGAGGGGATTTATCCCCGTAAAATCGTCCAGAACACAGGAGGAATCCTGATGGCGTCCTGCTTTGGTGTTACTAGGCTTACAACGATGTTAAAGAATATACGAAAAATTGGTGGTACGTCCCGTAGAGTTTAAGAAGATTTTTTTTTTTTCTACTGGAAGCTGCAGTCGACATAACTCTAATGTTGGTGATGGCAAAGTGGTAATCAAAGTACTATTATGATAATGACATTGACAGTAAAAATAATGATAATAATAGTAACAAAAAATATATATATAAGTACGACTTTGTAAATGCGGCGAAACTAATGAAATTTAGAGTTACGTCCAATAGACTTCATCTTATTACAGCTATTAACATTAATTATGATGATGACATAAAGGAGTGAAAAGCATAATGAAGATCATGATATTGAAAAATATAATAAAGATAACAGTTATAGTACCATATCTTTACGTGGTGCCTGTCTCGTGAAGTGGCGATCATGAATTTACTCTTCGGATTAAACCTAGGAAATACGTGATGAGGGCCCCAATTCTCTTTCCTTTTTTGGCTGTCTCCAGTAGCCATTGCCTTAAGAGGCTTACTCTGCAAGGCAGCAGGAGGGGTTGCCAAAGCTAAAGAGCCCCCCACCTACCCGTGAGACAGACTAGCCCCCTCCAGATGCCAACCTGGAATTTCGTAGTCTCGGAGAGAGCTCAAAGGCAGAAAACTTTGCTCAAGGATGATCTAATGGTAGCAGCTTTGGGTAACCTCATCATCACTCACGTCGAATCTCCATAGCCGGTTGGAGTTTAACGTCATACCCAGGACGAAGTCATAGTATTAATAGCAATAATAACGATGATAGTAATAAAATAAGGGTGCTAATAATAATATTGATAATAATAATAATAATAATAATAATAATAATAATAATAATAATAATAATAATGATAATAATAATAATAATAATAACAATGATCATAAAGATAATAAGAATAAAATTCACAGGAATAATTACTATAATGATAATGATAATGATAATAATAATAGTAATAATAATATGAAGAATAAGAATAAGAGGAAGAAGAATGATAATAATATTGATATGGATAATGATAATAATAATAATAGCAACAACAATGATGATAATAGTAGTAACCATAAAATAATGTTATGATAATAGTGATGATAATGATGATAGATATAACAGTAATGGTAATAATTATAATTACGATGATAAAAATAGCAGCAGTAGTAATAACAACAATATACACAATGATTATGATAATACTAATAACAATAACAGTAATAACAACAATAATAAAAATAATGCTAATAATGAAATAACAATAATAATGATTATTAGTATAGTTATTATAATAATGACAATAATAATGACAATAACGATAACAATAATACTAAAAATAATAATGATAAGTATAATAATAACAACAACACAAATAAATATTAATAATAATAATAGTAGTAGTAGTACTAGTGGTAGTAGTAGTAGTAGTAACAATAATAGTAATAATGATAATAATAATAATAATAATAATAATAATAATAATAATAACAATAATGATAACAACTCAACAACAGCAACAACATCAACAACAATAATAATAATAATAATGATAATAATAATAGTAACATTTATCATTGACTTGATAAAAAATACAATGACATGATGATAACATTAATGGTAATAATGATAACAACAATGACAAAATAACAATATTAACAATAACAAATAATAATGATAATGATAATAATAATAATAATAATAATAATAATAATAATAATGAAAAATAATAATAATAATAATATTAATAATAATAATAATAATAATAAAATAATAATAATGATGATGATAATAATAATAAATAATTATGATAATAATAATGATGATAATAATAATGATAACAATAGCAGTACTAATAGTAATATAAATAATAATAATAATAATAATAATAATAACAATAATAATAATAATATTAATAATAATAATAATACCAACAATAATGATAATAATGATAATAATGTAATGATAATAGTAATAAAATAGTATTGATAATAGCGATAATGATAGTATTAGCGGCAATGATGATAACTAATAATAATAAACACAGTAATAAGAAGAATCATAATGTTGATTATAATAGCAGTTATAATAAATAATAATAATAATAATAATGATAATAATAATAATAATAATAATAATAATGATGATAATAATAACAATAATGATAATGGTAATAATAATAACAATGATAATCATAACAATAATGTTAATAATGATAATAATAATAATAATAATAATAATAATAATAATAGTAATGATAATAATAATAATAATAATAATAATAATAATAATAATAATAATAATAATAATAACAAGGATAAAAATAATAGTAATAAGATAATATTGACAATAACGATAATGATAATATTAATGGCAATGATGATGAGAGTATCATAATAAGCACAGTAATAAGAACAATCATGTTGCTGATAATAAGAGTAATGATAATTATAAATGATCATGATAATATTAATAATGATAATAATAATAATAATAATAATAATAATAATAATAATAATAATAATAATAATAATAATAATAATAATGATAATAATAATAATGATAATAATAAAGATAACAATAATAATAATAATAATAATAATAATAATAATAATAATAATAATATTTTTTATTATTATTATTATTATTATTATTATAGTAAGAAAAAGTATTATTATTATTGTTGTTATTATTATTATTATCATTATTACTGCCATTATTTTTATTATTGTTGTTAATATTAAGAGCAATCTTATCATTATTATCATTATCATAAATATTGTTGTTATTAATATTATTAACATTATTATAATTATTACAATAAAATTATTTTTAAATTACTGTTATTGTTGTGATAATAAATTTTTATTATTGCTATTATCACATCAATATTTCTATCTTTATTACCACAAAGC
>NC_051386.1:64426180-64428133 GCF_015228065.2 Penaeus monodon | reverse complement strand
ACAAAAGAATCTTTTTCCAAAAGATTTATTCACGAAGTCAAAACTATTTTGAAACACCTGTGAAACTGAAACGCAGGTTTGGAGGCAGAAGCACTTGCAACAAAACTATATCCTCAATGAGCAACATATAACCAGACTATCTAAATGTCCTAAACCGGAAGTGACACTTTTACCGACAAGTTTCCTCGGCTTCCTCATATTCGAATTCAGTTAGTAACAAACAAATAAAATGCGACTAAAAAAGGGAACATTATCTACGAATACATTATCACACATCGCGCAGCGGCTTCAGCTTCGGCCTGGAAAACTCCGCTAAATAGGCATCGAAGTCAGTCAGTTGGCCCAAATCAAGCGGGCCTTTCATGAGTCCCTTTCGGTCAAGTCTCAAAATGCGGAGCAAATTTGCCGCCTCGCCAACTTAATGGATAAAAAAGTTTGGGATGAAGTTCGCCTTTGGCTGATGATAATTGGTACTTGTGGCGCTGTTCTTTGCGTGGCGGGCGTTGCCAGTGTGTGTGTGGGGGGGGGTCCTCCCCTTCCTCTCTCTTGAGGGGAGGGAGAGGAGGGTGAAGAGGGGGTGGAGTGAGAGGAGGTAAGTGAGGGGAGAGAGGAAGAGGGGAGGAGGAAGAGGAGGGGGAGGAGGAAAGAGGGGGGAGAGGAGGAAGGGGAAAGGGGGAAAAGGAGAAGAGGGAAGGGGGAAGGAGAGGAGGGGGAAGAGGGAGAGAAGGAGAGAGAAGAGAGAGAGGAGGAGAGGGCAGAGGAGAGGGAGGAGAAGGGGGAAAGGGGATGAAGGAGAGGAGGGGCAGGAGGGGAGAGGAGAGTGGGAGAGGGGGAGGAGAAAATTAAAGGAGAAATATACAAAATGCATATGTGAGAGTCTACCATATTAATATATTTAAATCTATAATTATATTGCACCAAAACCTACGTCTGTCTCTACGTATCTATAATATTGACATCGATATCATTTTCACAATCTTTTTCTTTATCATGCTTTTTCTCTATCCATTCTATAATAATGAAAATACCAATATATAACTTGCGATACTGATAAACAGATTCTTTAGCAAGCAACACTAGGGGTATTGAGCAATGTTCCAAGAATTCTAAATATCCCAAAGGAATAGATAAAGGAGAGGTTCAACAACAATAAATTGCAATTACGTCTTAATTAAATTTGTTTTTAAAGACATCGATAACACACACACACCTAAGCAGTAATTGAAAGCTTTCGGTGCATTGATCAAGAACATTACGACGTAATAAATATACACTAGTCAGTCAAAAGGCAACCCCTAAATGCCTTACGATGCATTCTGAAAGAGCAATAAAGGGCATGACTATATGATACTCAAGTCACGGGTAAGTAACTAAGGTTATAACGTCATAATCAGCTTCATCATTGGTAGCATATATACTATCCATATTCTTTGTTTCATTCTCACTGTTATCATCACACTTTTTCCCAAATCTCATTATTCATCCCCACAGTAGTGATAGTAAAGTAATTACAGGATTTCTATCACAATCACTATTGTTCATTGCTATTTTTCTTTATCATCACCTGCTAAACTCACTTTCATTACACTGGATTTGTTTTACGGCGGAGACTCAGAGCAGGGAAGCTCATTCTCTTAGTATGAATAATTTTCCCAAAGTGAACTTTTAAAAGAAAAGTTTTATTATAAACCCCGAGTAATTGCTTCGCCTCGGACCGCCACATGAAATTCTAAATTGTGCGTCCTCCTGGACACACTGAACTTCCTAAGGCGGGGTATTATTATTATAAGCATTAATGTTATGATGATGGTGAGGGTGGGGTGGGGTGATGAGGGTGAAGACGAAAGTGATAGAGGGTGATAAAGATGTGATCATGATAATAATAATGATAATGTTAATGATAATAATATTGATAATAATGATAATAATAATGACAATAATAATGATAATAAT
>NC_051386.1:64413410-64415910 GCF_015228065.2 Penaeus monodon | reverse complement strand
AGCACTGTTTCAACCTCCCATTCCCCTTGAAATCGGATGGAAGGAGAGAGAGAGTTCAGCTGCCATCAGGAAACCCGGAACATGGCAGGATCATGAGGCATAGAGCAAAGAAAACGGTCGTCGACATACCTCAGCCAGATCGACGGCCGAAACTGGAGATGGAAGAGGAGAAGCTCAGCTCGAGAATTCCATGACAGGTTTGGCCAGGACTGGAGAGAGGGGAGAGCCATGGCAACACCGAACGTCTGAGAGAAAAACGACCTTCGAAAGAAAAGGAAATTAGAATCCACACATCAGACTAATCACTGGAGGAAGGCGTCGGTGGGCAGAGGGAGACGAGATCCTCTGCCGGAGTCCTCCTCTGGAGGGAAAGCCATGAACATCATCAAGCGGGACCTTGGTGAACCGGGCTCAACGTCCAAGCTCATCATGGTCACCGGTGAAGCTTCCGCGACCGGGAGATGAGTCCCTGAGAGTGGCGCAGGTGAGCAGGAGAGAGGTGCCAGAAGGGGAGTGAGACACTTTTCCAGCCAGCAGCAAGATGCCGTCACAGATCCCCGGGAGAGATATGGGCGCAGAGGCACGCCGGCTTATGGGTTTTAGGAAGCCCATAGAAATGAGGGATTCGAGGGTTGATGACCCCTGAACCTCTGGTATAAATTTCGCCTCCGCAAACAGGCTGCTATATCTTTCAGGCGACGGTGGAAGGTAGCAGCATGCATTCACGGGGGTCACTATTCAAGGAGTCATAAGTGGGGCGTGTGCATCCAACAGGTCCTGGGTCCTTCTTCAGGTAATAGGCACGTCGAGACCACCACCGGTTGCCCTTGTCAGAGGGCAGAATGGTGACTGTCCTCCCTGCGCAGCGCTTGAAGGGCCTCACGGTAACGCCTAGGAATGGAAGGGTAAGGATGAGGAGAGATTCGATTGCCGGGAGAAAAGCACCACGAAGGAGAGAGACATCAGGCAAAGATTCCGCTGTAGAGAGTCTGAAACGGTCAAAGGAGGAAATAAGGTCCGACGGAGGTAAGGGGGGTGAGGCGGCGAGCAAAGGAAAGACCGAACCCAAGGAGTTGAACTGGTGGGGGGTTCAAGGACAGTGAGATAAGTTGGTAACAGCGTTCCCGGGGCTGAGAGCGGGACCAAGGACTGCCGGCGGTCAGGCTGGAAAGTTTCTGGGATAAGAGAGCGGCCATGGTTGGTGGAGAGGGACCGGGAATGAATCATGGGCAACGTCGGACATGAGGGTGTGGGGGCTGGAAGATCTGTTCTATGGGAGGCCGCTCTCAGAAGTCCGAACGTGCCCGTGAACGGTGAGAGGCATGCTCGACGTTCCCCTCCTGCCAGCACAATGCGTTCACGGGAGGAGAGAACGTGCATAGTCCCGGAAAGGAGATCCTTCCTCCGAAGGTTTCAGTACCTTAGCGATGAGGAAGTAGTACTCTCGTCAAGGCAGTCACGGAGAAACGTAGTTGGTTCTTTTCCGTCGGTCCGTGGCGAAGACTGACTTCCTCGTAGCACGAAAAGCGGTTATCCATGTCAGGAAGGGGTGAACAGGAACGAGAGAAGATTTCTTTTAACCGTGGGTCCATTATGAATAGCAAAACACTCTTCCGTGCTGATACAATGGAAGAAAAACCCACAATGCAAAAACTAATTCCTTTTCTTTCGAAGGTCGTTTTTACTCTCAGACGTTCGGTGTTGCCATGGGCTCTCCCCTCTCTCCAGTCCTGGCAAACCTTTTCATGGAAATTCTTCGAGTCTGAGCTTCTCCTTCCTCTCCATTCGGGCCGTCGAGCTGGCTGAGGTATGTCGACAGACGTCTTTTGCTCTCTGGCCTCATAGCCTGCATGTTCCGTTTCCTGATGCAGCTGAACTCTCTCTCTCCTTCCATCCGTTTTCAGGTGGAATGGAGGTTGACCACCGGCTACCCTTTCTTGGGACAACCTTAGTCCATCGCTCTGCTGACCACTTCTCCCTTCTCCATATACAGAAACCCAGGCATAGTGGTATGTACCTACACTTCTCTCATACCACCCTCTCCATGTGAAGAAGAGGTGTTGCCACGCTCCGCTGTTCCTTCGCGCCCTTCGCATCTGTGACCCCCAGTACCTGGAGGAGAGATCGTCTTCTTCGTCGTCTCTTCTCCAAACGTTGGCTAACCCTGGGTCATGTTCTCGATGCCGCGTTATCCAGGGCGCGGCGTCCTTCTATCACGATCTCCTCCTAAATTGACTCCTCATTTGGCCCCGTCCTCAGCCTGCCCTACACTGAGAAATTTACTCTCTCCGTCGCCCTCTTCACCCTCTCAACTGCAGGCTGATCTTTCGCCAGGTGAACACTCTCCATCGCAACCTGGTCCAGACTAGCCCTCCGTCCTCCGCGAAGGTGGGCACCTATGCTGTCCTTGTGCCTCCTGGTGACAGCAGTACTTTTTTTTTTGGCGAAACAGGCGCCAGTCTTACCAAGCGTCTGGTCTCCCCATAAGTACGCTATATCC
>NC_051386.1:64408410-64410910 GCF_015228065.2 Penaeus monodon | reverse complement strand
TATGGGGTATGTATATACATATATGCTCCTAGCTGACGCACTGGCGTGAATCAATTGTCTTCGTTAGCTATTCCTCCTTTGTGCATTTCCCGGAACCGTTTTTTTTTTTTTTTTCCCGACGCAAGCCCAGACACAGTCCCTGCTAGAATGCACAGAACACAACGTATGTGTATACTCTCATTTGTCGTTTCTTAAGGCAGTATTGGGTAGATTCCGCAATAATCACCTTATAATTACTAGAAGAAGGCCTCTCCGCCTACGCGGGGGGGGGGGCACTTTAACACGTAACCTCCTTCCACTAATTTAGACTTAAGGTGGTAATTGCACTACCCCCCCCCCCTCCCAACCCGGCCCGGCGTACTGCTGCATTGTAATTCAGAAGCCTGAGGTGCATCAAGGCTAACGACCATTACGAGGCAAATGAGGACACGTAGAAAGCATTGCAAGTTGCGGGCGATCCATTGCGTCGTTCCAATTCCACGAATTCCAATAAGACCGTAATGACAGTATCTAAAAACGTATCTGACTCAGAATTAAGCCAGAGTTGTTAAACCTTTTCCGATACAATTAGCTTGTCTGTGGTACAGACAAGCGTAATGATTTTCTTTTTTTTAGATTGCACAATGTGCTAAAAAAAAAAAAAAAAAAAAAAAGTTAACGAGAAACAAAAAAGAAAGTATTTCTAAAATGGTAAATTAACTGATGTTAATACAGTCATGATAAGTTTTTTTTTTCCACTTTCCCGCCACTTCCTGCTCACATTTTACAAAAGTTCTGCACTGATATGTTATGTGCGTTGTCAGCCATGGTGGCTTTGTAATTTTCCAAATATATTAGGCGGCAGATTTATATGTTTGAATTATGTAAATTTATCATACCGGGGGGGAAATGTTAAAGAGACAGTCCTAAATTCTAATAATGAAGCATAATTTTATTTGTCTGTATTTTTTACATGCGTTAGTATATGAACACAATGTAATTACATAGCAGACATAACAAAAATGACAGATAACTTTTAATTTCTCCTGAAAACCTCTACACCAATGATTAAATACAATGATTAATTACATAGATTACTATCTGGTTACTTAACCGCCTTATATGATTATACAGCTTGTGCATCAATTAGACACACACACACAGGTTTCTCGTCCTCTATTTATCTGTTCTATCTATCTATCTTTATATTTGTCTGTCTGTCTGCCTGTCTGTCTGTCTGTCTGTCTGTACTTATCTATCTGTCTATCTGTCTACTCTATATATCTATCGCTATCTATCTATTAATTTCATTGCGAGACATATTTACTCGGATATTCATTCTAAAGAATATGAGTTAAATATCAAATGGAAACTGAAATGATCAATATATCTTCATATATATAATTATATATATATTATATATTTATATATTATATATAATATATATAATAATGGTGATGACTGTATAATTCGACTTGTTGTGTTTCCACCATCTTATCACCATCACCATCATCATCGTCATTTCCATCTCTGTGGCGAAAACCACACCTCAAAATAATTATTTTTCACGGTTTATCTCTCGTTGAGGAAAGTCCGTCACGCGCATTTCCTACCGCATTTGGCTCCGATGTCATTCTGATGATGAATCCCCCTTCGGAGTGATCAAGCAGCAGCACCATGAATCACAGTTCAATAAACATGCCTAAATGCGTATCCTAGACGGCCGCTCACTAATGAACGCATGATATAGCGTTACCCATTAATTCTGTGCTTAATCTATCTGTCAGTTTCTCTAAATGGAGGTAACGGTATTGCTTGTTTATTGTGCGAAGTGAATCCATATTTAATTTTAGGGTCGGTATTTCGAAACTGCGGGGGTGTCTCTTAGTTCATAAGCAAGGTCTGTAGAGTCGTAGATATGTGATTAAAGACTGCGATAGACTTCATAGCTCTATGGTGGAATGGAGAACAACAAAAAAATAAAGAAATATATTTTAAGATCTAATACACACACACACACACACAAATATACATATTTTGTTACAAGCTTAGTAATAAGTTTACTGATAAAATAATATTGTGTTAAACATCTTTGGAAAGTACAGTTTAAAAACATTAGTTTTCGTGACCATGAAATTGTTTTATTTTGGCTTCGAAAAATGATACATTATAAGGGAACAGCACTGCTGAAAACAATTATTTTTATTGAAAAAAGACCCTTGATAGATTAAAACTCTGCAGTGCGTATCTAACAAAACTTTTTGGCCCTGTTGGGACAAATGGTCCACTAGCTCAGTCCTGGTGAATTTCTGTTCTTTATCGAAATGATCGGATACCAAAATTAATAATATATGACAAAGCAACAATGATACTTATAAAAAAGATAACAACATTGACTAAAAATAATATTGTATATAGCGTTATTTTTCTTACTTTCATTTTTCATTATTTTTCTTCCAATACCAACGATTAATGATAAGAGATACAATAAATAGAAATAAAGGAATATTTACAGAATCTA
>NC_051386.1:64400910-64403410 GCF_015228065.2 Penaeus monodon | reverse complement strand
TTGGTCCCTGTACTGCAGTCCGTGTAGTTCATGGTGACTTCGCTCTGCCACGGATAATGTCTGTTGTCGGATCGCCCGTCAACCGTCTGAAATATTCCAACGACTCGAACTTGCAGCTCGTACTCGCCTCCAATGTGCGATCGCGTGTACGGGATTTAGATGTATATGGTTAGAAAAGGAGTATCTTATTGTCGTTTTCCTCTTCATACTTCAAGAGGAGACAATCCTATCGTTTCGCCACAATAAAATTGCTTTCGAATAAGTTACCTGTAATAAAACAAAGTCGAAAGTTAATTGGATAATGATAATGTATTTGCAAATGTGATCACAGAGCATCATGTTAAAGTTTGAAGGCACTTAACCATGTCTGGAACACAGAGAAACACTGAGATCAAGAGAATTGTCAAGTAAGATTAAGCAATATAATAAAGAAGAAGTTATGAAGCGAGGGATGCACCTAATCGCTAATTCCAGCCGGTGAAAATAGTCAACCTCCTGGAATATACATCTCTTAGTTTTACATTTCCGCTTGCTAGAGCTTTCTATCAAATAAATTACATTGTTCGTGCATCCAAGTTTAAGCGAAATTAGCACTAAATTAGGGAACATTCTGCCTCCTTTGCGACACTGTGTATCACTGTTAACTATGTCTCATTAGACACAACGGAGAGAGGAAATAGGGCAGTTTCTGTAATGGGTTTACCGTGTTTAAAAGCAGACACCAAGAGAAGGTATGTGAATATTATTAGTTTCTGCATGCACCCCCCTCTCTCTCTCTCTCTCTCTCTCTCTCTCTCTCTCTCTCTCTCTCTCTCTCTCTCTCTCTCTCTCTCTCTCTCTCTCTCTCTCTCTCTCTCTTTCAAAATTAGCCGCAAAATAATAGTTATTCCCGAACATTCACAAAATCCCATCGCAGAATCCCTTTTTTTTCTACTACAGCCATAAAAGAGAAGAATCTACTCGTTTTATGTGTTCTAAATTTTTCTTGAAGGTACAGTGATTCCTACGCTGTATCTATTGGCTTAACTTAATGAACGACCCGCTGTTACTGTATGTTGCAAGTTTGGATTGCCGGCTTCAGGTGCTCCCGAAAAAGATAAGGAGGCTCCGCTCGCTGCAGGGAATGGGCGCCAGATTGAAACTGAGAGAGAAATGGGATGAAAACTTTAATGCGGAAAGGAATAAAACAGGAGCTTACACATACATACATGCATACATACATACATACATACATATATATATATATATATATATATTATATATATATATATATATATACATATATATATATATAATATATATATATATATATTTTATATATAATATCATATATATATATATATATATTATATATATATATATATATATATATATATACATATATATACATATAATATATATAATATACATTTTATATATACATATATATAAACATACTATACATATACATATATATATATATATATATATATATATATATATATAAAAATATATATATATGGAAGAAAAACCCACAATACAAAACTAGATTTATTGAAAATGAGACTACAGTTTCGAAATCCACCTGGATTCCATCTTCAGGTCTGAAGAGGAAAGGGAGAGGAGGGTGTTTTAAAGAGAGAGAGGAGAGGCAACGCGGGAACACGGGGCGGGTGAGGACAGACGAACGGAAGCAGAGGGAGGTCACATCAGGTCGGAGGATCGGGCGGACTATGCCCGGGTGGCCGGCATACGGTAGAAGGCGGGGATATGGGAAGCAAGGAGGCTGTCAGCAGGAGAAAAGCCGCTGTTCAAGTTGAAATTAGGCAGCAGCTTTATAAAGGAAGATTCCACCAGTCTGCGGAGTGGACATCGGCGGAAGGAAACACAATCCGCGCTGCTGACCAGTCCATCTGATGGCCAGTGTCCCACTGATGGCAAAAGAGGGCGTTATTGTTGTGTCCCCTGGATATAGCGTAATTATGTTAGACAGACGCTTGGTAAGACTGGCGCCTGTTTCGCCAAAGTACTGCTTGTCACAGGAGGCACAAGGAACAGCATAGGTGCCCACCTTCGCGGAGGAAGGAGGGCTAGTATGGACCAGGTTGCGACGGAGAGTGTTCACCTGGCGAAAGATCAGCCTGCAGTTGAGAGGGTGAAGAGGGGGACTGAGAGAGTAGATCTCAGTGTAGGGCAGGCTGAGGACGGGCAAATGAGGAGTCAATTTAGGAGGAGAGTCGTGATAGAAGGTACGCCGCGCCTGGATAACGCGGCATCGAGAACATGACCAGGGTAGCCCAGTTTGGAGAAAGAGCGACGAAGGAAGACGATCTCTCCATCCAGGTACTGGGGGTCACAGATGCGAAGGGCGCGAAGGAACAGCGAGGTGGCAACACCTATCTTCACATGGAGAGGGTGGTATGAGAAGAAGTGTATGTACATACCACTATGCATGGGTTTCCTGTATATGGAGAAGGAGAAGTGGTCAGCAGAAGCGATGGACTAAGGTGTCCAAGAAAGG
>NC_051386.1:64373410-64375910 GCF_015228065.2 Penaeus monodon | reverse complement strand
GTTGTACAAAGTATAAACTATTGTACTGTTTATTTGATTTGCCAAATTAACCATATGCATTATATATGCATATAAAGAAAGAGAGAGAGTGGGAGAGAGAGATTCCATTTATTTCTTCCACTGTGTTACAACTTCATTTTTAAGTATTGCTCAGCTGACTTTTGAGTAATTCATTTGTTTTAATTTTCATAACATATATTTCTCCGCTTATACTATGCCTTAATTTATTACTCAGTAGACATACAAAAGAATCTTTTTCCAAAAGATTTATTCACGAAGTCAAAACTATTTTGAAACACCTGTGAAACTGAAACGCAGGTTTGGAGGCAGAAGCACTTGCAACAAAACTATATCCTCAATGAGCAACATATAACCAGACTATCTAAATGTCCTAAACCGGAAGTGACACTTTTACCGACAAGTTTCCTCGGCTTCCTCATATTCGAATTCAGTTAGTAACAAACAAATAAAATGCGACTACAAAAGGGAACATTATCTACGAATACATTATCACACATCGCGCAGCGGCTTCAGCTTCGGCCTGGAAAACTCCGCTAAATAGGCATCGAAGTCAGTCAGTTGGCCCAAATCAAGCGGGCCTTTCATGAGTCCCTTTCGGTCAAGTCTCAAAATCTCGCCAACTTAATGGATAAAAAAGTTTGGGATGAAGTTCGCCTTTGGCTGATGATAATTGGTACTTGTGGCGCTGTTCTTTGCGTGGCGGGCGTTGCCAAGTGTGTGTGTGGGAGGGGGTCCTCCCCTTCCTCTCTCTTGAGGGGAGGGAGAGGAGGGTGAAGAGGGGGTGGAGTGAGAGGAGGAGAGTGAGGGGAGAGAGGAAGAGGGGAGGAGGAAGAGGAGGGGGAGGAGGAAGAGGAGGGGGAGGAGGAGGAAGGGGAAGAGGGAGAGGAGAAGAGGGAAGGGGGAAGGAGAGGAGGGGGAAGAGGGAGAGAAGGAGAGAGAAGAGAGAGAGGAGGAGAGGGAAGAGGAGAAGGGAGGAGAAGGAGGAGGAAGGAGAATAGGGTAGAGGGAAGGAGAGGAGGGGCAGGAGGGAGAGGAGAGTGGGAGAGGGGGAGGAGAGATTAAAGGAGAAATATACAAAATGCATATGTGAGAGTCTACCATATTAATATATTTAAATCTATAATTATATTGCACCAAAACCTACGTCTGTCTCTACGTATCTATTAAATATTGACATCGATATCATTTTCACATCTTTTTCTTTATCATGCTTTTTCTCTATCCATTCTATAATAATGAAAATACCAATATATAACTTGCGATACTGATAAACAGATTCTTTAGCAAGCAACACTAGGGGTATTGAGCAATGTTCCAAGATATTCATAAATATCCCCAAAGGAATAGATAAAGGAGAGGTTCAACAACAATACATTGCAATTACGTCTTTAATTAATTGCTTTAAAGACATCGATAACACACACACACACTAAGCAGTAATTGAAAGCTTTCGGTGCATTGATCAAGAACACTTACGACGATAATGAATATACACTAGTCAGTCATAGGCAAGCCCTAAATGCCTTAAGATGCATTCTGAAAGAGCAATCAGGGCATGACTATATGATACTCAAGTCACTGGTAAGTAACTAAGGTTTATAACGTCATAATCAGCTTCATCATTGGTAGCATATATACTATCCATATTCTTTGTTTCATTCTCACTGTTATCATCACACTTTTTACCAATCTCATTATCATCACCACAGTAGTGATAGTAATAGTAATTACAGGATTTCTATCACAATCACTATTGTTCATTGCTATTTTTCTTTATCATCACCTGCTAAACTCACTTTCATTACACTGGATTTGTTTTACGGCGGAGACTTAGAGCAGGGAAGCTCATTCTCTTAGTATGAATAATTTTCCCAAGTGAACTTTTAGAGAAAAGCTTTTATTCATGAACCCGAGTAATTGCTTCTGCCTCGGACCGCCACATGAAATTCTAAATGTGTGCGTCTCCTGTGACACACTGAACTTCCTAAGGCGGGGTATTATTATTATAAGCATTAATGTTATGATGATGGTGAGGGTGGGGTGGGGTGATGAGGGTGAAGACGAAAGTGATAGAGGGTGATAAAGATGTGATCATGATAATAATAATGATAATGTTAATGATAATAATATTGATAATAATGATAATAATAATGACAATAATAATGATAATAATAATAATGATAATGATAATAATAATAATAATGATAATAATAATAATAATAAAATAATAATAATAATAATGATAATAATGATAATAATAATAATAATAATGATAATAGTAATAACGATTATAATAATGATAATCATGATAACGTTAATGATAATGATAATGATTTTTAGGCCACCACCCTGCTTTCCTACCGAAGAAAAATACTAGAGAAGAGAGGAGAGGCGATTAGCCCTGACAGACAATAATTAAGCAGCGCGCAAACGTCGATTTATCTTGCAAATCACTGATCTTTCTGCCGTAATTAATTCT
>NC_051386.1:64343410-64355910 GCF_015228065.2 Penaeus monodon | reverse complement strand
ATTAACACACACACCCCCACCTGTGTGGGTTTATATATATATATTTTTATATTATTTTAAAATTAATATAAAATATTATATTTTATATATATATATTATTTTTGGTAAAATTATTCTTTTAAAATCTATAATAATTTTTTATCTATATATATATATATATTAATATAATATAATATATGTAATATATTATATATTATTATATTATATATATAATATATATATTTAAAATATTTTTATATAATATCTTTGTCTGTGTGTGGTGGGGTTGTGTGTGTTGTGTATGTGTGTGTATTTGTGTGTGGGTGCTGTGTGTGGTATGTGTGTGTAAGTGTGTGTGTGTGTGTTTGTGTGTGTGTTTGTTTGTGTGTGTGTATTTTATATATTAATTATATATATATATATTATTATTATTATAAAATATATATTATATATAAATTTTTTTTTTTTTTTTTTTTTTTTTTGTTTTTTTTTTTTTTTTTTTTTTTTCATACTGACAAAAGCCCACACCTGCCAGTGCATGAAAATTTGGGGCTCATTAAATTTTTAATGAATTACAGCTCAAAAACGCCAAAAAGTACTAGTAGCGAGAACATAATCGGTTTTTAACCTAAAAAGAAGGAACTTCCCTTTTCCTCGTCTACAAAAAAATTATAATTTTTTTGATTCTTTCACTCACTAAATTTTAGGCGGGGAAACCCAAAACCATGACGAAACATAATTTTCTTGGGATAATGCTGTAAAAGTCTAATATCCTTGCACGTAACATCAGAAATGTCATATTCGCTCAGAAAACCCCCAGTTTATTCTCCTTCTCACCTACAGACTTCATAACTCCCCCCTTTAACTTAGTGTATTATGCTGCCCCAAATAGGGGGGATCACAGAAACCAAAATGTTTACCCATTTTTTCACACAACAATCCGCTCGGGTTTAAAAAAAATTAAAAGATTGTCTAGTAACGGCGCGTTTTTTTCTTTTAAATCTTTGCGTTGGCGTAGCCCCTGGAATTCTGGGGAAAATAAAAGGAAAAGCCCCAAGAATTGCGGGTCTCATTTTGTTTTTTTCAACTTTTTTGGGTGAGAGTTCGATGCCCGACTTGCTGTTGGGGTTTTAAAATAACGGTGCACTAATCTTTTTCCCACAACCAGGGCAAGACCAAGAAACCCTTTTTTCGGGCCCTTTTTATTGGAATGCGGGTTTATCAGTGATACCTCTCTCTCTCTCTTTTCTCTTCTCTCTCTCTCCCCTTCTCTTCCTCCCCTTTTCTCTCTCTCTCTCTCTCTCTCTCTCTCTCTGATTACACATATGTATACTATTGTAAACATCATGTAAAAAAAAAATAACTATATTTAACTTTATATCACATATATATGTATATGTATAGAATATGCATATATTTTTTCACACACATATTTTAAATATAATATACACACACAATCACACAAAACACACACACCCCCACCCACACACCACCCCCAACCCCACACACATATATTTTATATTTTTAAAAGATAATTTATATATATATTATATATATAAAAATTTTATATTTTATATATTATATTTATACAAACACATATCATATATATATATCATATAATCTTATATATTATAAAAATTATATATAATTTATATATATATAATATATTATTATATATATATATTTAATACATTTTAATAAAAATACATACTAATAAATATATATATATAATTTTATATATATATTTATATATATATATATAATTTTTATTTTTTACCACACACACACACCCCAAAACAACACACCCACACACACACACACACACAAAACGCAACACCAAACACACCACACACAACACACCCCAAAAACACCACACACCACACACAACACACACACCACACACACACACAACACACACCACACGAACGCAACACGAAAAACACACCACACACACACCACACACCCACACACCACACACACACACACACACACACACACACAACCACACACCAAACCCCACACACACACACACAACACACACACACCCACAACCCCACACCCCAAAAAACCAACACACACACAAAACCCCCAAAAACCCCAAAACCCCACCACAACACACACCCCACACACACACAAAACCAAACACCCCCCCACACCCAACCACAAAAAAAAAAAAAAAAAAAAAAAAAAAAAAAAAAAAAAAAAAACCCCAACAAAAAAAAAAAAACAAAACCCCAACACGCAAAACAAAAAAAAAAACATACACAAAAAAACCAAAAAAAAAAAACCCCCAAAACCAAAAACCTTTATTATATATATTTTTATATAAAAACATATATATTTTATATATATATTTTTATATTATATTTTATATATAAAAATAATAATAAAAAAAGTTTATTTTTTAATTTATAATAATAATAATAATAAATAATATAAATTTTAAATTTGGATTTTTATATTAATATTTGTTTTTAGGGTTTTTTATAAAAGGGTAAATATTATTAATTTTTAATTTATTTTTTTTTAAATAAATTTTCTTTATATTTTTTATTTTTATTTTTTATTATCTAAAATTTTTATTATTTTTTCGTATATTAAATTTTTAAAATTAAAATTTTTTTTTTTTTTTAATTTTAAATTTTAATTTTAATATATTTTTTGGGTGAATAAATTTTATATTTTTTAATAATATATCTCAAATTTATTTAATTAACATTTATATAAAATTAATAAAATATATAATAATACCGATATTTTTTTATTATACAATAATTTATATATTTTTAATTTTTATATTATTTTTATTATTAAAATTTTGTGGAAATATTCCCGGCTTTTGGGGTAATAAAAGGGGGAAAACCCACCTACGAATTTTCAATTTTCTTTTTTTCCCAAAAATTTTTCCGTTGCATAAAACGTTTTTTCCTTGCTTTATGAGGGGGCTCGGGTGTTTTTATTTTTTTTTTTTGGGAAAGGGTTAAGCCTTTTCCCCCTCCATTTTTTTTCTTTCTTTTAAATATTAAAAATTGTCATTTTAATATTTTTTTATAAAGGGAAAGAAAAATTTAAAATTTTTCAATTGAGTTTTAAACCCTTTTTTTTTTCCCGTTTAAAAAATTTCCGCAATTTTAAAAAATATACTAAATAAACGTCCAAAAACTTTGGGGTTTACTTTAAATTTTGCTAATTGTTTTATATGTTTAAAGTGGAAATTTTTGTAAAATTTATTTTTGGGGAAATACCCCAAGGGGCCCCAAAGTGGGGAAAAAAGACATAAAAGAGTTTTTTTAATTTAATTTTCCTTATAAAACCGTTTTGAAAAAATTGAAGAAAATATTTTGGATTGAATAAAAACCGGGGAAATTTTTAGTTTACTTCGCATTTAAAATTGAAAAATTTTTTACTTTAAAAGGAAAAAATTAAAACCATTTGGGAACCAAACCTTTTAAAAAAAGTTAAAAGATGCTTTTTTAAAAAATTACGAGGAAATGTTTCATTTTTTCCCGGGGGGCCGAAAAAATTTTTAGGGTTTAAATTGAAAGTCGGATATTCCCCCAACAAAATGAAAAGCGGGTTGGGAAAAAGGTTTTTTTTCTTTCCCCCATTCTTTTTTATTTTTCCTTGAAAGGGTTTATAAATTAAAGAAAAAATTTTTAAAAATCAAGGGAAAAGGGTTCGGGTTGGGGTTTTCAAAATTGATTTTTTGAAGGGAAACCAATTAGCAAAAAGAACCCGAACACTCCTTTTTAGCTTTCAAACTTTGTTTTATTAAAATTTTTAAAATAAAACCCCTTTTTATTTTTTTTTTTTTTTCTTTTTTTCCCTTCCCTCCTATTGCCCTTGTCATTTTTTAAAAATTTTTTTTTGGGTTTTTTAAGTTTTGAAGGATGACCGAAATAAAAAAAGGGAAATCATCTTCCCCCCATTTTTAAAAAAATTATGGGTAGTAAAAAATTAGAAACAGATTTTAATTAAATTTTTTTTTTTTGTTTTGTTATTTTTAATTTTCCCCTTGGGTTATTTTGTTTAAATTTTTTTTTTTAAAAGGTATAAATTGGAAAGAAGGGGTAATTTTTAATTTTAATGGGTTTTTAAAAAAATTTATTTTTTTTAAAATAAATTATTTTAAAATTGGTGTATTTTAAATTTTGTTTAAAAATTTGTGTTGTATAAAAAATTATCTTGGGATTTTTATTATTAAAATTGAAATGATTTAAAAAAATAAAACAAATTTTTAAAGAAAAAAAAAAAAAAAAAAAAATTTTATAAGATCCAAAACATAATATTTTTAAAAATTTTATTTTAAAATTTTGTTTTTATTATTAGATTTTAGATGTATTTATTATAAAATTAAATTTTATATTAAAAACAACCCCCAACCACACACAAAAACACACACACACACACACACACCCACACACAAAACCAAAACCAACACACACACACAAAAAAAAATATATATATATATATAAAAAATTTTATATAAATTAAAAATTAATATATTTATATATATATATATATAAAAAAAAAAAAAAAAAAAAACATATATATATTTTATAATTTTATATATTATTTTAAAATTATTTATATATATATTTTATATATATATTTTTTTTGGTTTTTTTTTTTTTTGGGGGTTTTAAAAACATAAAATTAAAATAATATATAAAATATATAAAAAATATTTTTAATATATATAAAATATATATATTATTATATTTTATAAAATAAAATAAAATAAAATTAATATAATTTATATAATATATATATTATTAATATTATATGATATATAATATTATAAAACAAAATAAATATATATTTTATATCTTTATATTATATCTAAAATTTTATATATATATATATATTTTATTATAAATCTATATATCCTTAAAATAAAAAAAAAAATATAATTTATTTATTTTATTTATTTTTTTTATATAACTATATATATATATATATATTTATATTATATATAAAATATTTATTTATTTTTTTTATAATATTACATTATATATATCTATATTATATATATATTTTTTTATATAAAATATATATACCTATTATATATATAAAATTTATAATTTTTCAAATATAAATTATATAAAATTTTTTTAATCTTTTATATTAATTATATTATATTTAAAATTTTATATTTTAAAATATAAAATATATATTTTTTAATAAAATTATTATTTTTAATATATCTATAATATTTTATTTTTACTTATATCTATATAAAAATATATTATATACATAAAACCAAACACCAACACACACACCACCCACACAACACACACACACACAACACCCCCCAAATTCCCCGGGCACACAAAACACACACCACACACACACCCCACACACCCAAAACAATAATATATTATATTATAAAATTATATTTTAAAATTATATATATCATTATAATATTATATATCTAAATTTTTATATATACAATATTTTAAAATATATTATAAATATTTCCTAAAATTTATATTATTTTAATATATTTAATAATATTTATTTCTAATAATACAAAATTAAAAACATAGATATATTTTAATATAAAATATTATATACATTTTACAAAATATAGAATATTTTATATTTTATATATATTATCTATATCTTTTATATATTTTTAATTATATATTAAAAATATATTATTTATATTTTAAAATATTATATATTTTAAAATATTATATTTTTTATTATTTTTTTTTTTTTTCCCCCCCCCTTTATATATTTTTTATTTCCCCAATAAAATACATATTTTATTAATTATTTTAAAATTATATAAAATTTAAAAATATTATCTTTATTTATTTTATATATGTATTACCCACCCATAAAGGGGGCTAAAACGCCGCGGGGGCGCATGGCCGCTCCCCCCTTTCCCTTTTCCACCCACGGGGGACCCCTCGAGGCAGTCTCCGGGCACAACCCCCACCCTCAAATTTCCCCTCGCGACGGGTTTCTCTTTCGAGCTGCCCAAGCCTTTGATCCCCCTAGGAAGTCCCCAAAAGGCCCTCCTCAACCCGGGGTTTTTGTCTGGGCAGAGACCCAACCCTTTGGGGGGCGGGTCGTCCATAGGGAGGCGAGCTGGGGGCCTATACCTGTTTTGGCGACCCCGTTTATGCAAAAACGGTCCCATGCCAGTCCCCCGGGGGAAACCCCCGGTTGGACCCGTGGTCCTGCCAAATGTACCCCATGATCCGTGGGAAAGGGGCTTTTTACAAAAGGCATCAAGACGAGACTCCAAGGGGACTGGATACGTCCCCGGTTTTTCCCTTCCTAGAGCAAAACTGGAAGTATCAAGGCCTTTAAAACACCCGCTTTTTGGGCCTTTTGCATAGGACCGACATCTCCAAAAGCCTTGTTGATCGAGTTCAATTTGGGTCCTTTGCCAGACCAAAACTGTCTACTACTTTCCCGGGCTGGGCATCCGAGATATGGACACGCTACCAAGGGATGTAAAAATTTTTTGACTTCAACATCCCCCGCCGCAAGCATGGATTTGACTGAATTTTTTCCCCCACCCGGCCCCCCAAAGGGCCTGAAACTTGGCCCTTTGGGCCAGAGACCCTAGGCCTAGGGGGTTCGCCCCATTGCCCAAAAGCATCAAGGGGCCGCTACAAGTGACTCCAAGGACTCAGAAAAGGATGGGGAACATCTTCGGGAAAGTCAAGGTCCCGGGCTTTTAAAATTTTCCTAGTGTTTTCTCCCACTGAAATTTTGGGTAGTGCTCCTTCCCCTTAAACCAGTCCATACAAGTTTGAAAAAGTTGGGTGCAAGAGACGCCTTCCTAAAACCCCGAATTTAAAAGGGAAGAAATTCGACATACCCCCACCACACTTTGCAGCAAATTTCAGTCCATATAGAGGCTTTTCTATCAGGCCCAATTTAAACTGTGTCAAAATTCCCCTGAGCCCCAGGATCTCCCATAGCGATTCCCCCATGCACCGAGTCAAACGCCTTTTGAGGTTTGATGTAGGCTGAAGCAACCCACGCCCAAAAATCACGACGGCTTTCAAAATTTTCTCGAAGCGCTAGTTAAAACGGTCTATTTGGGGGACTTGGGCCCGGGGTAAAACCAATGCTCCGGTCCCCCTGGTGCCTCAGTGGGTTTTCCGGGTCCTTTTTTGAAGAATGTGGGTGAGAACCTTTTCCTTTGGGGATGGGTGAAACAGTGGGAAAGCCCGGTTTTGTTTTTTTTTCAGTCCCTCGTCCCCTTTCCCCTTCCAGAGAAAGGGGTGACCAAGCCCCCCACAGGTCCCGGGGGAAAGGTTCCCAAATGCCAATGGCACAGACTGTATGCAGGCCCCCAGCCAAGGGTTCCCCCCCCACCTTTAGCAGTTCCGAGGGGGTAACACATATCCCCGCAGCTTTTCCCCCCTCTTCAGCCCTTTGGGAAACGCCAGCCCCAAACCCCTGTTAGGGGAGGAGGTTCCTTGCTGAGGGTGGGTCCGGCACAGGCACTGTGGGCTCGCTTGCATCCAAGCTAACTGTTGGGTCCAACAACAACTTTTTAAAAAAACTCCGCCCCAAAGTTCCTGAACCCCCAAAAATGATCGGGGAAAGATCCGTCCATCCGCCGATCGGACTCAGTCATCTTGGGGGAGGGGTTAGGGTTCGTTTTCTCAGGGCTTGGTAGGCAGGGGGAAGGTCCCTTTACCAAAAATGGCCCCTTTTTACCCCCTCCGCAAGATTTCCCGAAGACTGTTTTTCCCAGTCCCTTCTCAGCAGTGTCCGAGCCCTCGCACCATGGAACGTGCAAGACTTGGTTCCCTTTAGCCGAGGCCCCTTTCGACTGCTTCAGTGGCCTCAAAATTTTTCCCCCAGGGGGATGGTATTCTGCCTTTTTCCTTGGGGGGTACCCCATGGCTCCACTGCTTCGGGGTTACGTGCTTGAAAACTTTCCCCCAGAGCAAAAGGGGCCGTCAAATTGCTGGTTTTCCCGTAATCGGTCCGAGACTGCCGTGGCCCAACCCCCCGGGACACTCCTCCTCCCTTAGTGTAAAAGGGTACCTCCTTAGTACAATGGTGAAAAGAGGAAGTTTACTTGTTAAAGGTTGGGCCCCTTTAATTTTTTTGAGAGTTATACCCCGCAGTATAAACACCAAAACCCTGTCTAGCTATAATCGGGCCGCCGGAGGGCACGGGCAGCTGCCCGGAGAGGGGCGGGGGCTGACCTTAGCGCGGGGGGCTTAGCACGAACTCTAGGTCAAAAGAGGGTCCCCAAAATAAAATGTGCCTCCGCCCTCGCTGAGCCCGGGGGGTTCTTATTTGTTGGGCATTTGGATCCACGTGGAAAACAGCCACTGGGCCCCTGGTAACAGAAATAGAAAAAATTTTCCCATCCTGTAAAAAAAATAAATTATCCAATCTTATTTGCTCGCCACCTAAAAATCGCGCCTCGCCCCCGAGGGGCCTTTAAAGGGGGACCTAACTTGGCTGGGCGTCTCGTTTTTTCGTGCGTCGTCCTTGGGGCCTTTTTTGTGGCTTTTTTCGTCCCTGTCGTCCCAATCCTCCTGGTCCTCTTTTAACTGTCCGGTTTTCCCTTTACGAAAAGTCCCCGAAAGTTTTCGCAAAAGGGCCTCCTTGACTTCGGTTCGTCTTGACCCCCCTTTGTAGTCCCGGCCCCGGCCTAACTCGGCGGCGGGCCTTCGTCCACACTTTCCCCCACAGTCTCGTTTCCCGGGCCTTCTCCGTCCACACGTCCTCGTAATCTTCATCCGGAAACTAAGGGCGTTGGGGCAGGGGGGGCATTTTCGGGGCTGGGTGATATCCTGCCTACGAGCTCCTGGTTGACCGGGGTCTGCAGCGTCCGCCAGGCACAGCATTCTGGGGCGCTGAACCCGCGGGAAAGGGGGCCCGGTTCGTTGGGTCTACGGGGATTTTGGCAGGCAACACCTTTTTTTGACGAAAAAATTTTGGGCCCTTTGGGCCCCATGGCGATCTTCGATGACGTCCCCTTTTTACAGCATCCCCAAGGGGCCTCCCTTTGGGGCCGTTTCGGTCCCAAATGCAATATAAAATCGGGGACCAGATCATAAAACGTAAGTGCCAAGTAAGAAAAAAGAAAGGGGAAAAGAGAAGATGGGGTAGTAAATTTCCATACCCGGGTTTTCCTAACAAATTTTTGGTTTTTTTTAAAGTTGGTTTTAACTTATTTTTTGTCTTTTTTTTTTATTTTGGGGGGGTTTTTTTTTTCACAAAGGTAAAGAAAAAATTTGAAGAGGGAGTTCCCCTACCCGGGCCGCATAACCTTAAATTTGGGCCCACCAAACCCTCTCTGAAAAATATAAAGGGTTTAAAAAATTTTTTTAAAAAAACGACATCGGCGATCCCGAAGATCTTTTGAGCCATAGTCGTCACACCAGATAAGAAATAGATGTAAATTTTTACTTTATGTACAACCACTCGTCACGACGGACCCCCTTGCGGCTAAAAAGATACATAATAAAACTTTACCCCCGGGACAGACAGCAACCAAACCTTATTAATGAAAAAAGGGTTTAGTGTCTTTTTTTCCTGCGGTGTGGTTTAGGTGAAAGGGGGTGTGTAAGTGCTGTGAGTGACAAACTACGTTAATGAGAGGGGGGGCAATGAATCAAAACACGAATATTTTGCGTTTTACTTAACAAACTGAAGTAAAATTTGCAAAGCTAGCTATTTAATATTTTTTAACCCAAACCCCATTTAAATTTAACCAAAAATATATGCACAGAATGTACCATGAATGAATGGTGACATGAAAAAAAAATTTTGCCAATTTTTTTAACAAGCCCAAAACTTCTCGGGGGCAAAATCTGAACTCCGAGGGACATGTCCCAGCTTTGCACGTCAGACCCTTTAAAAAAAACTCAAAAAAGGGGGAAACCTATACCCAAATGCCGTATATGCTGAAACGACTCGAGCCAAGGGAAAAAATATCCTGCCCCTATTCTGCGTACTGTAATGGGCGCCCTCCAAATTCCCCCAAAAATTTAAATTTTCACCCAATCAAACAAAAGCTTTGGGGGGACCCCAAAAAATCAAGCGACTTCAAGAGGGGGAGAAAGGTGTGATTTTAAAAGCGAATAATGATTCTAAAATTAAAAAACCCCCCCCCAGTCCCACATTAAATTTAAAGGATGTAACCCCCGGGTCAACCCCCACTCAAAGGGAGCCCAACAACGAATAAAAAACGGTTATTGCACCTACTCTCAACACGGAGCGCAGATCATTAAAGGGGTTTACGCAACCCCGGGGGAATATCGGCAACCTGTGCACTAGGGTTGGGGAAAAACCTACGCTTTTCCAAATTACAAATTTTTTTTACCTGCTTTGCTCTAAGGGGCCATAGAACGTGTCACCAAAAACAATGTAAAAATGATAAAGTTTGGGTTCCAAAATTTAAAGGGAAACCCAAATGGTTTATCTGACCCTACCCCCAAGGGGCCCCCCAACCGGCCGGGAAAAAGAAGGAAAAATTTAGGGCAGGTCCAAAACAGGAAATTAACCTTTTTCTAATCCCAAATTTAAAGGGAAAAAAAAAGAAAAAGGGGCGGTCGGTCGGGGGCGAGGGGTTTGGAACGAGATAAAAAGAAATGGGAAATTCCCTGATAAGAAAAAATCACGAGCGCTTTAAAAATTTGTTTTGGGGATGGGTACAAAATAAAATTTTTAAAAAAGAGAGAAAATTTAAATTTTACTTTACTAATAAAAGAATTCATTTTATTGATCACATACTCATTTCACGGAAAACGATCTGAGGTGGAAGAAAGTGGAGAACGTGCCCTTTGGGTGTCATTACACCTTTTAACCCAAAAAAAAACAACGGGTTTAAAACATGTTGGGGAAGGGAAAGGGGAAAAAAAATAAAAAAGGGGCCCCAAAAGTGTATTACGTGGTTTTTTTTTTTACCATGGCTTGAAGCGGTCGAAACGGGTTTTTTTTTCGGGGTGGGGTGTCCGTGTTTTCATGCCCAAAAGGGTCCCAAAGGCCCTCGTGCCACCCGATATTTAAAAGGGTATGCGTCCCCAGTAAAGTGGGGTGCAGGGACGGGGAAACACCAAAACCCCTTTTAAAAAAAAAGGGGGGACCACGCTATGACGACGCTACGAAATTGTTTAAAGGGGCAAAAACGCCGCGCGGAGGCCACGGGCCCCCGCGCCCGGGGAGAGGGCGGGCGGGCCTACCGCGCTGGTCGCTTGAAAAAGAAAATCCCCGGAGGGGGGCGAGAGCTGACCCCACCGCGTCGGTAGCTTGGCACAGACTCCCCCCGGAGGGGGGGGGCGAGAGGGTTACCTTAGCGCGGGGGGTAGCTTTGGGACGGACTCTAGGTCCCAAAGAGGGAAGATATAAAATGGCCTCCGCCCTCGCTGAGCGGGGGGTTTCTTATTTGTACATTTGGAAACCACGTGGGAAAAAAGCCCCTGGGGGGTTGGGGGGGGGGGGGGAAAAAGGGGGGGGGGGGGGGGGTTTTTTGGGGGGGGGGGGGGGGGGGGGGGGGGGGGGGGGGGGGGGGGGGGAGGGGGAGGAAAAAGGGGGGGGGGGGGTGGTGGGGGGGGGGGTGGGGGCCCCGGGGGGGGGGGGGGGGGGGGGGGGGGGGGGGGGGGGGGGGGCCTTGGGGCCAAATGGTAAAACCAAGAAAGTTTCCCCCCAGAAAAAATTTCCAAAATTGTCTGCCGTGAAAAATTGGGCCAACCGATTTTTAAGGACCCCCCATTTGCCCCCAAACCCTTTTCCCCGAAAGCACTCCGGAAATTAAAACCCTCGGGGGTCCCCTCCGGGTGGCAAAAGGGGCCCCCTCTCCGCCCCCCCACCCCGTTCCCAACCAGCCCCAAATTTAAAGGGGGTTCCCCCCCCCCCAGTTTTTGGGGCCCGCAAAAACCCCCGGGGTTTTCCAGGGGTTTCCCCCCAAGCCCTGGGGGGCCCCAAAACTCTCGTTAACCGCCGGGTCCCAAACCCGGGAAACCCAAAGGGCCCGCCACTTTCGGGTTGGGGAAAAACCCTTCCCCCCGATTTCAAGGACGTTGCCAAGGGTCCCTTCCCGGGGGGGGAGGGTGGCAAGGCCCCCCTCCCCCCCCCAATTTCCCCAAAAAGGGGGGAATGTAAAAATATTGGGGTTTATTTAAATATGGTATGGGAAAAATTCTTTAATTTAGGGGAAAGTTTTCCGTTAAAAACCCCCCCCACACCCGGACGGCCCCAACACTAAACTTCAACACACACCCCCCACCCACAAAAAAAAAAAAACCATATAAATAATTAAAATAAAATAATATTAAAAATATTATATTATTATAAAAAATATATATATATATATAAACAAAAACCAAAAAAGGATATATATATATATATATTAAAAAAAAAAAAATAAAATATAATTATTTTATTTTAAAATATATAAATATATATATAATTTTTTTATATAATTTTAATTTTATATATAATAAAAATAATAGTATATATATTAATTTTAAATATATTTTTATATATTATTTATTTTAAATACATATATATACCAAAAATATATA
>NC_051386.1:64328410-64330910 GCF_015228065.2 Penaeus monodon | reverse complement strand
CTTGAGTAACACCCAGGTCAGTGCTAATTATACCCATCCTCTATTTATACCCAACTCTATTATCATTCTCCACTGAACTGTAATCGTGAATATTCATCACTGCTTATCCGTACTTTTCATGTAATCCAAGTGACAAATCACTCAATTTCTTACCTCCTTCGTTCAACAGATGTAATAAAAAGTATTGAATAAAGTTAAACTAAAATGTGCAACATATTCATTAAATAATATAGAGTACATGTCAAGCGAAAATTGACAGTGCAATCAGTCTGATGCAGGTGAGAGTACTTGAATAACCATGTTGCCAAAGGGAATAAATGAAATATAACACGGAGCCTGACAATTATAAATTGGAATTCAGTCAGTGCATTTCCAAATTTCATTGATCTCAATTTGAACTTTTTTTTTTCCGGAATGATCCCCCGGTGAAAATATCTTTTAGATAATTCAAACACATTTTATATATACTGACACTTCTGCCAATAAAGTCTGTTTGATAGTAATGAATTTGCCGATTTTCCTATCATCAATTGTAAGGGTTGATTTATGAGGTTACTCACATGCAAATTACTGTCTTTTCAAATGCAAATGATAGGATCCACTGAATGACAAAAATCACCTACAGTGATAATGTTCTAATAAGAAGAATAGTCATGATGAGAGCAATATGAAAAAATGGTGTAAATGAGAATAACTACGAGGATTATGATAAAAGATAATGATAAATGATACTGGCGTTCAATCCTTCGTGATGATTAGTGCCAACAATAACTACAAAAATAGAAATAATAATAATAAGGACAATCATGATGACGATGACAATGACAATGGCAATGAAAATAACAATGACAATGACAGTAACAATGACAATAACAATGACAATGGCAATTGCGATGGCAATGACAGTGAGTGACAGTGAAAGTGGGCAGTGACAGTGACAATGGCAATTGCAATGACAATGACAAAGGCGATGTCGATGGCGATGGCGATGATAGTGATGGTGATGGTGATAGTGATGGTATTAGTGATGGTAATCATGGTGATGATAATAATATTATTATCTTTATTAACAATGATAAATGTAACTATATTAATGATAATAGTAATCATCATCATCGTCATAAGAATCAAAGAAAATAATAAGATCAATAATAATAAGGTAATAAAATAATAATGATGATGTTATGAATAATGATCATGATAAAAGTAATAATGATAATGACAACGATAATGATAATTTTGATGAAGGTATTAATGATAATCAGGTCTGTAAACTTGTATGATTAGTCAAAACAACAGTACTAATTAGAATAAATATTGCTGTAATCATGATAGTCACATAATGAATTGCAAAGTGACGACGATATAGATAAGAATTACAACCATCCTTTTCATTGCATTTTTGTCTACCGGAGGATTGATGATATTACAACTAGTTTAATTCCTGCTAATTGCTCATTTACTACATGTATCTCCAGTACAAATTACGGCCACTAGGAAATATTTAATTATCTCCACAAAATACATAGTCTCCGTGATATATATATAATGATAAAATGCCAGAGCGTCACAATTATTCCTGACAGTTTGCCCGAGTTCACGAGGCAGTTATACACAGCCCTCTGCGGCCATTTTTCATAGCATGCAGAAAAAAATGAGAGAGAGAGAGAGAGAGAGAGAGAGAGAGAGAGAGAGAGAGAGAGAGAGAGAGAGAGAGAGAGAGAGAGAGAGAAGAGAGAGAGAGAGTTTAAAGTTAAAGTTTGGTTTTGATTCCATTTGTTACAATGGATATTCTTGGTGTGACATACTGTCTGCTTTATTTTGCTCACGTGCTGCTGACTCGGCGGAACCGAGTCCTTGCCCGCCGTGGTGCCCAGCCACAGCAGTAACCTCCTGGCGACAATTGCAACTTCTCGCGCCTGGGCGGGGCGCGAACCGCCGACCCTCGGATGAAAGGCCGACACGTTACCACTGTACTAGCCCGGAGAGAGAGAGAGAGAGAGAGAGTAACAGAGAAAGAGAGAGAGAGAGAGAGAGAGAGAGAGAGGGGGAGTGTGAATGATAGGCAGTGAATGGAGGTAGTAGATGCAAGAGAAGATACGGATGTGTATGTATTCTTCTTCTTCTTCCATGTGCCTTGTCCTTTCAGGGCGTTGGCGATCATGTTCAAGCTGGTGATAAACTTCTGTCTTTATGTACCCCTGCTTCTCTTTCCTTCTATCTTTCCTGTTAACACTAAGCTTTCCAATCCTTTACATCTCATTACGTGTCCTAAAGATTGCATCTGTCTTTTCCTGATAACTTTCATCAAGGTTCTTTTAACTCCTGCTCTTCTTAAAACTTCTTCATTAGTAACTCTTTCTGCCCATGAAATCCTAAGCATTCTTCTGAGGAACCACATTTCTACTGATTTTAATCTTTCTTTCATATATTCACTTACTGTCCAAGCATCACACCCATAAACCAAACTGACCATACGTAACATTCTAACACTCTATCT
>NC_051386.1:64305910-64308410 GCF_015228065.2 Penaeus monodon | reverse complement strand
TAAAAAAAAAAATTAAAAAACAATCAAAAAAAAATTTCCCAATGGGTAAAAGGGCAAAAATGGGGTGAAAAAGTTGGGGGAAGAAGTGAAAAAAGGGGGAAAAAAGAAGAAGGGAAAAGGAAAAGGGGGGAAAAGAAAAGAAAAGAAGAAGGGAGGAGAGGGGAGGAGAGGAGGGGAAAAAAAGGAGAGGGGAGAGGGGGAAAAAAGGGGAAAGGGAGAAAACAAAAAGGGAAATGGGAAACCGAAGGGGGGAAAAGGGGGGCAAAAGGCAGGGGGTTTAGCCCCCAATTTGGGGAAGGAGGGGGGGGGAGGGGGGAAAAAAAGGGGGTTTTTTAAAAAAAAAGGAAAAAAAGGGGGAAGAAAAGGGGAAGGGAAAAAAAGAGGAGGGAAAAGAAAAAGAAGAGAGGAAGGGGAAGAAAGGAAAAGGAAGAGGTAGGAAAGAAAGGGGGGGGGAGGAAGAAAGGAGGGTGAAAAAGGAGTGAAGGAAAAAAAGGGGGGGGGAGGGAGAGGGGGGAGAGGGGGGGGGAAAAAGGAAAGGCGAGAAGGGGGGGAGGGGAGGGGAAAGGAAAAGGAAGGGGGTTGAGAAGAGGGGGGGGGGGAAAAAGGGGGAAGAAGGGGGGAAAGGGGAAAAAAGGGGGAAGGGGGGAAAAAGAAAAGAGTTTTAAATCCCCCTTTTTTGGTTGGGGGTTTTGAATGTATCCGACCTTTTTTTCGAGAGTTGTCCCCAAAAACCACAAGCTCTATTTAAAGGGGCGGGGGTCATCATGCCCGGAAGACGACGACCTTTTTAGTGACAAATTGGTAAAGAGGCAGATTAAAAGGGGACCCCCCCCTCCTAGGGGGTTCTTTTTTGGGAAGGCCATGGAAAACACCACTTCCCGGGAAAAAATTAAAATTTCCCCTTTTTAACTAAAATTTCCCAATTTTGTGGGCCCCATGGCCTTGAGGCGCTTTTACCTCTGGTGGTTCCTTTTCCGGGGTTTCCTGGGCAATTTCGGGTGTGTTGCCCATCTCTGGTCCTTAATTTTCTCAAAATCCAATTCGAAATTTCCGCACAGGTCTCCTTGATTGTTTTAACCTCTTATTTCCATATAATTCTCATGACAGCTACAATTGTCCATTTATTAATTCTAATTTCGATAATAAGATGTGGTGACCGCAATCGGCAATAATAATCTAGTCAATGATAATACATAATCATACATCATAATACATAATGATAATAATATGCTAAGATAAATGATAATGATGTGCTGATGATGATCTATCATGACAATAATAATACTAATCATCTCTCTAGCATATCATCATCATAATTATAATAAGACAGAATAATAACTAATAGATAACAATAATAAAAAGTAACAAATATAATGATAGGGATATGATAACAATAACAATAACAATATAATAGTAAAAAACAAAGATTATTAGTATTATTGTATAATTATTATATAATTGTAATAATAATAATAATAATTATATTATTTGAAGATAATATTATTAATAATAATAATAATGTAAAAGAATAAAATAATAATGGTAATAATAACAATAATAATAATAATTAAATACATGAATAATAGATAATAATAAAAATGATTATCAAGTAATATTGAAAATTACAATCAACAAGAAAACATTCTATCATCGGATAGATGAACTGGCAAAAACTTAGGATAGACAGACAGATAATAGATGGATGAATAGATAGATAGATTTGATAAGTAGATAGACAGATAGATAGATCGATTAGAAGATATGATGTAGGAGCAGAGATAGATAGATAGATGAGGTATGAAGATAGATGAGAGGAGAGGGAGCGAGAGACTAAAGAAAGAGAGTAAACACAAGGGAATAGGAATGAAAACGAGAAAGACGAATCTACATGCCTCAGCGGAAAACGCATGCTAGGTTTCAACAGTTAGTGGCTTGAGTCGTACTAGGTTCTACGAGTGATACGTTACAGATGCCGCGGGGATAAGGTAAGTGGGTGTGGAGGGTGAGGAAGGAAAGGAGGAGTTTACATTCAGAGATGATGAGAGAGAGAGAGATGGAGACAGTCAGTGAGTAGATAGACAGATAGAGAGTAAGAGAGAGATTAGAGAGAAAGAGAGAGACAGAGAGAGAGAGAGAGAGATGAGAAGAGATACAGTGAGATAAGGGGGGGGAGGAAGAGAAAGAGACTGGGTGATGGAAAGGCAGATGATACGGAAAAGATAGGGAGGAGGAGGGATTGAGTGAATGAAGGAAAGAGAGAGGGAAGGAAGGAGGGGAGGGGGAAGGGGAGAGATTGTGAGCTAGATAGAAGAGTGAGTGAGAGAGAGAGAGAGAGACGAGAGACGAGAGAGAAGTAGAGATCAGAGACGAGAGCAGCAAGGAGAGAAACCCGAGGCAAGAGAGGCATAGAGATGAGGAGAGAGATCATGACTGAGATCAGAGAGAGAGAGAGTACGAGAGAGAGAGAGAGAGGAGAGAAGAGAGAGGAAGGAGTAATAGA
>NC_051386.1:64300910-64303410 GCF_015228065.2 Penaeus monodon | reverse complement strand
ACGACGAAGAAAAGACGTAGAACAAATATCAAATCAAAAAGAAAGTGAAAAAAGCCAGAACAGAATATCAGCACTTCAACCAGGAAACATTTAGCTACAAAGTGATTATCAAAAGCTGATTAACTGCAGCTGACCCAGATTTGGCTTAGTACAAGCTGACCCAAAGCGGCTCGGGGCATTTCAAATGATACAAATTATCGCCAAAAATAACCATTATAATACGTCTTTATACAGTTTTCTAATAGGTGTCCCGCAACATAAAAATGAAAAATAAAATGAAATTACTCACTGGAAGATGACCATTACCTTATGATACACATTCCTTTACATGCAATACTAAATACTAAATACTAATTCTAAAGAAAAAGAAGAAGAATAAAAAAGCGTGCCGCGATTTCAATTTAGTTTCATTAATGAACTACTGTATCATGGATATCCAACATTCAATTAAATGTATCTATTTTGGGTAATTACCGTGAATATCAATGACTTTCCGTGATTTTGTAAAATCAGGTCTTTACTGTAATTTAAAAAAGTAATCACAGGCAGATGCGTGGAATTCATTTACCTTGTGAACACTGGCGAATGAGGACACAAAGCATGGCCATGTTAAATATCAATTTTACCTTCAAAAACAATATATTTATAACTATATTTTCTTTACAAAAATGTCTTTGTAAAGGTTAATGCAGTAATGCCTCTGATGTGATACTGCTAACTAAGCCTTTTATTCATTAATTCAATTTTATTATGGTGAATTAATTTATTGTAAGACCGTAAATTCACGGTCTTTTAATCAGACCACATGACCTTCGTCTGTCAGGCAAAGTGGCTGATCTGGAGAAGAGTTTGACCTAAGTGTATAGGGATATCAATATAGTTTAACATTACCTTATACCTCATATACGGATAAATGGAAATGCTGCCATACCGTAATACATTACATGTATGGATAGCAGCATCAGTCATCATTCATTTTTCATCTACACTGGAGGAAGGGTCTTTTTTCATCCTTAGGGAAATATTTGTTATGAATATTTTTTTAGATAAAGGATGAAATATGAATCGAAGATTACACGCACCGCACTATATATATTACCACATATGATATAGACAAGTAGAAGAGACTAATAATCACCCACTGTGTAACGAGAAACAACAATCAAGCTAATGAATTAGATAGTCCGTGGGTCTGATTCCAAAGCTATTCACAAAGGACCCTCGTTCCTCGCATTTCTAATCGACCTTCGGCGGCGACCCATTACCTACCCTTTTCGTCCTCACGGCCACCGCTTTCGTTGCGCTCTTGTAACAAATGGCGCGGCCTCACCACCTGCCCCCAAAGGTATACAAACACCATTGATCCACGTATGAGAGCGATCACAAAGATTAATGAATGGATTATGCACGCGGAGGAAACCCATTATAACACTCGGGAGTTCTCGCTGGTAAGTAATGCCGTGTCATTAACTATACATTTTTTTTCTTTAATGGAGGAGGTATTTCGGTCCTCTGAAGATCTCTGCAATGTGTTTGTTGTTGTGGGACTGATTTGCACTTTGGAATACAAGGTGTGTCATTATTGTTTTTTTTTCTTTCTTTTTTTTGCCATGTCATTATTATTATTGTATATTATTATTATTATTATTATTATTATCTTATTATTATTAGTATTATATTAGTATTAGTATTAGTATTACTACTACTACCAGTAGTAGTAGTAGTAGTAATAGTAGTAGTAGTAGTAGTACTACTACTACCATTATTGTGATTACCATTATTATTAATCATTATTAGTATTGCTATTATTGCCACTAGTAGTAGTAGTTGTTGTAATAATAATAATAATGATAATAATAATAATAATAATTTATTATTATTATTATTATTATTATTATTATTATTATTATCATTATTATTATTATTATTATCATTATTATTATTATTGCTATTATTATTATTGTTATTATTATTATTATTATTGTTGTTTTGTTGTTGTTGTTGTTGCTGTTGTTATTGTTTTGTGGTTTCCTTTGTTATTATTATTATTATCATTATCATTTTATTATCATTTTCATCATATTATTCATCATTATTATTATTATTATTATTATTATTATTATTATTATTATTATTATTATTATTATTATTATTATCATCTTTATTATTATTGTAATAATAATAATAATAATAATAATAATAATAATAATAATAATAATGATAATAATAATAATAATAATAATAATAATAGAAATAAAAATTATTATTATTATTATTATTATTATTAATATTATCATTATTATCATTATTATTACAATCATTATTATAATTTCTTTATTATTATTACTATTATTATCATCATCAATATTATTGTTATTAGAATTATTGCCATTATTATGATCGCTATTATTATCAATATCTTTATTTTCAACTTTATCACTATCATTATTATCGTTATCATCATTATCACCATCACTAAAATCATTAGTAAAATATCATT
>NC_051386.1:64283410-64285910 GCF_015228065.2 Penaeus monodon | reverse complement strand
TGGTTACAACACAGTTTAATGTTGCAGAAAGAGAGAGGAAGCGAGGAAGCAAGAGATACACAGACAAAAACAGATGGCAGTTGCTTTTAGTCGCGAAACTGACCAAGTCGCGATTGAGCTCAAACTCAACACGACTTGATTAGCATAAACTTCACAGGCAAAGTTTTAGATGATTACATGATTTTAAGCAAATTGGTGTCGTGCTCGTTCTGGACTTCAGGATAGGCTCTTCAAAACACTCTTTCGTGCCGAGAAAACAGCACGTCCTATTCACCTGTTGATTAAGTGTTTGTTCTGCAACCGAACTTCGAGTCTAAAAATAAACCGAAGTTTACGCAAAAGGAGAATTTCTACAAAGACCTTACCTAGTATTGTCTCTTCTTATTCAAATCTAACCAATATTATTTGCAAAGGCAGCGATATAAAGGCTTAAAGCTGCGTTCTTCTCATGAACAGAATTTTAGTCGGGTTCAAGCGTGACGTCATATTTAAACAACCACGATGTTTATTCAAGTGTATTGCGATGTAGGAGTGTGTGTGTGTGTGTATGTGTGTGTGTGTGTGTGTGTGTGTGTGTGTGTGTGTGTGTGTTGTGTGTGTGTGTGTGTGTGTGTGTGTGTGTGTGTGTGTGTGTGTGTGCACGTGTTCCAACGCTCGTACGATTTTGTGGGATACTGTATCTTTATATTTGACTTGATATGTTCTATTTTTCACATGTATACTATGTAAGTCTATATGTGTATGTGTACATAATTGTTGTGGGTAATACCAACAGAAATAAATATATAGGACACAAAAAGACTTGCTTAATGTGAAAAAGTACCACGGGATACTTAGGATACCAGTTGAGACTTTGTTGGTCAGGAACGTATTGTGACACAAACAGACACACACACAAACATTGATATCTATGTCTATCACCCTCGCTTTGCCTATCTGTCTGTCTATCTATCATATACTGTATGTTTTATGTATGTATATATTCATGCATGTATCTATTATATAATGTATGGATTTTGTAAATATGATTGTATGTATGTATGTATGTATGTATGTATGTATGTATGTATATATATATGTATGTATATATGCATTAGTGTGTATGTATGTCTTTTTAATATACTGTATATATTAAGATTAAAATAATGTAAAATAATTGATACATATGAATAAATGTGAAAAGGATTTATGTGTTACATAGGAAAACAAACTTTTTTCATATTGTGAGGCCTTAGGTCCTTCCCCAGCTTTGTGGTAATGCCTTTACAAAACTTACATTGTTACGAAATGCTTCTTAATATCTATTTTTTCTTTTTCTTTTTTCTTTCTTTCTAAGAAAATACACTTTGTGAATTCTCTTATGGCTGGCATATAAAGAGTGAACAATTAGATATATATTCGCCTAGTCATTTCTGCATTATAGACTCTAGTTAGCATTCTATGTTATCATCAAATCTACGGGAATTTTAGCAGTGTTAAGAATAGTTGCTCGTGATACTACAACATTCCAACAATTTGTATATAATAATCTTACAATTATCATCGTGCATATTTTTAACCTCTGAATTTTACTTGAATAAAAGCTACCTGAAAGTAATTCGTAAGTAAGTCTTTTTAAGCAGAAATTAATCGAAAAGAATGTAGTGTTTAATTCTCAATAATGTGGAATAAAAGCCAGATTTTCCCTTCTGTCTCTAGGAACCTAAAACCACTACTGCGCGTCCTTTTTCCTCTTAATCTTCATGGTCTAATTGTTAGTAGTCATTGCTAATGCTCTCAGCATGATCACTGTTATAGTCTATATATTCAGCAAATTTAGTTAGATATTTAGACACCGTCATACACTCGTTCCTATGCATTTTCTAGTCTCGTTTTCGTCACCTCTCTCTTTCTTTCGAATGCCATAACGTCGTCTCATTCGATGATGGATGTCAAAATTATTTTGTGGTTACCTTTGCTTTACCCAAACCCAGTAGGACGACTGAAGCGGAGGCGCGGGATGGAGGAGAGAGCTGTTCTACTTTTGTTTGTCTTTCTCCTCTCTCTCTCTTTCTCTTTCTTTCTTTCTTCCTCCCTCCCACCCTCTCTTCGCCCCACCCTCCTCTCTCTCTCTCTCTCTCTCTCTCTCTCTCTCTCTCTCTCTCTCTCTCTCTCTCTCTCTCTCTCTCTCTCTCTCTCTCTCTCTCTCTCTCTCTTTCTCTCTCTCTCTTTCTCTCTTCGCGGAGGTACATTCCGCAAATTCCGCAGCTAAAAGCGGCGAATGGAAAGGCAAATAACAAAACTCGATGGCATGATCCGAGAGCCTTTAAGCGGAATTCAAACGACGTGCAAGGCCCCCTCTTTCTTTCTCTTTTTCTCCCTCCTCGCTGTCTCTCTCTCTCTTTCACTCTCCTTTTCTCCTTTCCATGTTGTCTCTCTCTCTTTCTCTACGTGCGATGTGCGGCGCCTTCAAGTGACCTTTTGAATTCAAGGCAGTAAATTCCCCGAATTTTCCTCCCTC
>NC_051386.1:64273410-64278410 GCF_015228065.2 Penaeus monodon | reverse complement strand
TTTCTCTTTTTGCAATAAAAAACAGCATGGATGTAATGAGATGAGATGAGCATCCACATACACACATAACACTAAGACACGACTATGAACACATCTCATGAAGAAATGCAATGTTATTACGCGGTACTTACCTAGAAAAAAAAAGTATAAATATATATTCATATATATATACATATATATAAATAAAATATATATATATATATATATATATATATATATATATATATATATATATATATATATATATATATATATATATATATATAAATGTGAAATCGATCCTTATTTTTGTGATGATAAGATATCCCTGAACATTAAGCTCGTTTCATAAAATAAACTCATTCAGTCACCTAAAAGTGACTGAATGAGTTATTCAAAACAATGCTACAAGGAGAACACAATATAATTTCCACCCGTTTTCACACGTTACGGTTTCCGAATAATCGAAAATGCAAACAGAGTCGAAGCGAATGATCACTTGATAATCATAGTCAAGTGCGAACGTTTGTCCTTGTTTATGTGTCATCAGCGCGGGCCATAAACATGACTTAATTTGCACCTGTTTGCGAGCGCGATGTGGAAACCGATGCGGGATGTTCGTTCATCATCACATCACGAGAGTTTCGGATTCATAACACGCTGGACGAGATTTTCATCAAGTAGATGTCTGACAACGTTCTAGTTCGTGTGAAATTGATTGCGGCGTGACATGGACTCGGTAAAAATTGATATTGAATGAGGAGAGAGAGAGGGAGAGCAAGAGAGAGAGAGAGAGAGAGAGAGAGAGAGAGAGAGAGAGAGAGAGAGAGAGAGAGAGAGAGAGAGAGAGAGAGAGAGAGAGAGAGAGAGAGAGAGAGAGAGAGAGAGAGAGAGAGGGACAAGACACAAGATATAAGAATCAATAACGTAGCTCACATTGAATCGGAGTATATTATTAGACACTGATGTAGCGACAGTGTTAGTCTTTGACGCTTCTGTCGTGAACCATTCCTTCTTATGTTCACTTTTTTTTTCAACTGTACTGTTGCATTTTTTTAAAATTATATATTCCATACTGTTTTAGTGTGTGAAAATGTAGTATAATAAATCAGTTCGACCTAGTACGTCAGGAAAGCAGGTTGTCCCCTTTCTGCCCATCCTTCACGCCCATCCACCCCATCCCACAGAAATAAGAACGATGTAAATAGTTAACTAAACTCGTAAATAAAAAGGCCCAACCCCACAAAAGAAAAAGAAAAAAAGCTCCCCACTCACCCGACCCGGCACTCGCACACACAAGCGGACTATGGCAGGAGCCGGCAGCGCCCTCGCGGTTTCTTCCCATTACGTCTCCCAAGAGAAATAATGCGATGCCGTGAAGATGCTGAGCTCTTCCTGAGATTTATATTACGCTTTTCACTTTAAGAAGACTGTTTGCGGCTGAGAGTGCATTGTCAAGGGTACAAGTGCGCCGGAGATTACTGCGGTTCGTGTTGAAGTTGAATGCTTTAAATGGAATTTGGTCGATGGAAATGATAGTTGTAAAACCTGGTATTGTATCGATTTAAAGTTCATTACTGACAATGAACGAGATTTACTTCCAAAAACTAAATATTGTAAACGTAGCCATATAAATAATTGTTACGATATTATGTGAATTTATGATATATTCTGTAAATCCAATACATCACTCTGAAATCTCACTAGTCAAGAGATTAAATTCATCTAATCTTTCTTTGGCATTTATTCATATTCAGAATTTAGATGTCGTGATTATGATAATGTCGATAGCAAGCCCCTCTCTCTCTCTCTCTCTCTCTCTCTCTCTCTCTCTCTCTCTCTCTCTCTCTCTCTCTCTCTCTCTCTCTCTCTCTTTCTCTCTTCTCTTTCTCTCTCTCACTCTCTCTCTCTCTCTCTGCTATTGGAATTAGTAGTAGTAGGAGGATAGAGAGAGAAAAAGTGAGATAGAGTGAGTCAGAGAGAGAGAGAGAGAGAGAGAGAGAGAGAGAGAGAGAGAGAGAGAGAGAGAGAGAGAGAGAGAGAGAGAGAGAATGCGTGTATGTATGTGCTTGTGTGAAAAACAGTTATACGTTCGTTCGTTTATGAGTGTTCCCAAGCTTATGTGTATTTCCTGGCAAGCAAGAGCCGGGAACGGGCGCTCGCTGTCGATATATACTATACACTCGAGCGCGGGATTCCAAGTAAACAAAGTCGTAGACATCCTGGAGCAGTTAGGAACTCCTGCTTCTTTTTAGACTCTGCGGGAGGATTTCGGAGAAGAGATGTGTCACCGCCGCCGACGCAGAAGGAGGAGGCCGAGGCTGGGCGTCGCGGGGATATGGGTTGGCACGTGCGTGGCCTGTATGGAGTCTCTTCTCTCTCTCTCTCTTCTCTCTCTCTCTCTCTCTCTCTCTGAATGTATGCATATTTATGCATGTGTGTGTGTGTTTCTACAGTTATTTATGCATGTGCGTAGATATCTATATATTCATACACACAAACACATAGATATATGTATATCTATGTATATCTATGTATCTGTCTATCCATGTAATTGCCCATCTATACATCTAATTTGTGCGAACGTCCAACACTGATATCCATCCACGAATAATAAATACACAATATATGAAAAAAAATACTCAGAATAACTTCTTATTGTATCCTTAGCGCCACGTATTGGCACAGTGAATTTGTTCAGCCATTCAGGACAATCCCATTACTTTTTTGTGTTCGATTTTCACAGAATCTTTTCTTGCTGTCTCGGAGTGCAATTCTGCTCCCCTTTATCCATACGAAAATTCTGAGCAGAAACCAGAAAACGTGAATAACAAGAATAGCGATAAAGATATCTATCCCAAAAGTAACAACGGTGCTAATGATAATAACAATGATACAAACCAAAACTAGATACAAGCCAAACAAACAAAAGAATTACAACCAAACAAACACGGAATGATACTGTAAAAGAAGAAAAGAAAAAGAAGTCTTAGCACCTTCCCGCTTTTGTTTCCGCCCCATGGAGCCAAGGTCAGGCTTCGTGGGGCGTGGATAATGAGCCGACCGATGCCCCAGGCCCTGCGTCTGCATTTCCTCCCCTGAATTTGCCCTCAGAGAAAATCCCTTGATCGGATTGTCACTGTTTACTTGTTCCCTTTTTTATCATTGATATTATTGTTATTTTCATTATTTACTTTACCGTTATTTGGATTATCATATTTTTTGTTATATATATATATATATAATATATATATATATATATATATATATATATATATATATATATTATATATATTAAATATATATATATATATATATATATATATATATATATATATATATATATATATATATATATATATATATATATATATATCTCTAATTTTATTTGTTATTCTTAATATTTTCATTATCATCATTATTATTATCATTATTAACATTATTACTATTTTCTATTATGTTGTTGTTGTTCTTGTTGTTGTTTTTTTGTTCTTCTTTTTGTTGTTGTCATCATTATTATTAGTTCATTATATTCATGATCATTATTTCCATAATTTTTATTATCAGTATCTTCATCATTATCAATACTATAACTAGTATTATAATATTTTACGTTACTGTCGTTCTTTTGTTGTTGATTTTGCTTTCCTTATCATTATCATTGGTATTATCATTTCACTACTGATTACTTATAATAGGTTTTAATAAAAAAAAAAAATCATAAGGATTCGGAAATATTTTTTTCATGATTCACGGTCTTCTTACTTTATAACGTTCTTCGATATTTTTGCCTTATATAAAAGGATTATATGGGAAAAACATGAGATGGGACAGATCAAAATCACGTTTCGCTTCAGCCCTGAATTTATAGCATGGCTCCCTATTCAATAATTTCAAGTTAGATGTTAAATGTTGATTTTGCTAAAATGAGAGAGAGAGACAGAGGCAGAGAGAGACAGAGAGACAGAGACAGAGACAGAGAACAGAGAAAGAGAGGAGAGAGAGACAGAGACAGACGACAGACACCAGAGAGAAGAGAGAGGGAGAAAGAAAGAAAGATAGATAGATAGATAGATAGATAGATAGAGAGAGACAGAGAGACAGAGACAGAGAGAGAGAGAGAGAGAGAGAGAGAGAGAGAGAGAGGAGGGAGGGAGAGAGTCAGAGAGAGAGAGAGAAATAGAGACAAGGAGAGAGAGAGAGAGAGAAAGAGAGAGAGATTATCCGTATTTTACACATGAACTGATATTGCATTTGAGTTATTGCAGTTGACCTTTGGGGAATTTTAATGGTGGAAAGAATATCTCGGAAGAGCGATTAATAAAACGGAAATAGATCAGCGGCAACAATTTAGACGAAAATGAGGAAATGTCAAAAAAATTATAAATATGCACATATGTATGAATGTAAACTGTATGACACTAACATTGATATATATATATATATATATATATATATATATATATATATATATATATATATATATATATATATATATATATATATATGTATATCATCATATATATATACTTTTTCTTTTCTTTTCTTTTTCTTTTTTTTTCTTTTTTTTTTTCAACAGTCATTCATTCCACTGCAGGACATAGGCCTCTCTCAATTCATCACTGAGAGGGTATATGGCAGTGCCACCCTTGCCTGATTGGATGCCCTTCCTAATCAACCGCGGTTTGTACCACGGCGGTGACTTCTACGACACATGCGTTTGTCTTCTCAAGGCGACATGGTTTTTGTTTTTGTTTTTTTTCTAGGTAGGCAATCGAGGTGAAGTTCCTTGCCCAAGGGAACAACGCGCCGGCCGGTGACTCGAACCCTCGAACTCAGATTGCCGTCGTTACAGTCTTGAGTCCGATGCTCTAACCACTCGGCCACCGCGGCCTATATATATATATACATATATACATATATATATATATATTATATATATATATATATATATATTTTATAATATTAAAAATTTTATAAATATATATTATTATTAATATCTATATATATATATATATATA
>NC_051386.1:64270297-64273310 GCF_015228065.2 Penaeus monodon | reverse complement strand
CACACACACAACACACAAAAAAAAAAGAAAAAAAAAAAAAAAAAAAAAAAAAAAAAAAAAAAAAAAAAAGTACACATAATAAATAGTTTAATACAATAGTGAAAATCGTCCTCCACGACTTATCCCCCCCCCAAAAAAAAAAAAAATAATAATAAAAAAAAAAAAAAAAAAAAAATGGCCCATCGACATAATTAAAGGAATAATTTATCAATTCGCCAATGAGTCACGGCAGTTTTGGACGTGGGAAACCCGATCAGGGGCCCCCGGGAGCCCGACTCTTGGCAGCCGGGAAATCCCCCACATTTTGGGGGGAAACGCGTTTTCCGCGCGGAATGAGGCGATGATTAAGGAAATGGGACCGGGGTTTGAACATTGTCACGGGGCGCTGGAGGGCCTTCGGGGGGGGGGTGGGCGGGAGGATTACGGCTGCCTTTTTGGCTTACTTGGGGGCCTTAGTGTGCGCTCTGCCTATTTCCCTCTCTCTCTCTCTCTCCTCTCTCTCTCTCTTCTCTCTCTCTCTCTCTCTCTCTCTTTCTCTCTCTATATATATATATTTTATATTATAATATATATAATTAACATACTATATATAATATTATAATAATTATATATTATATTATATATATTATATATATTTTAAAATATATATGTAATATTAATATATATATTATATAATATATATGTATAATATGTATATATATATATATAATAAAATTATATATATTATATATATATGTTGTTATATTATTTTAATATATATTATATTATATTATATATATTAAGAGAGAGAGAAGGAGGGGGAGAGAGAGAGAGAGAGAGAAGAGAGAGAGAGAGAGAGAGAGAGAGAGAGGCCAAATGGCAGGCGACACACAAAAGGGCCCGCCAAGTAACAAAAAAGAGGCCCCGTAATCCTCGCCGCCACCCGCCCCCCCCCGAAGGCCCCCGAGGCGCCCGTGAAAATTTTTCAAAAAACCCTGGCCCCCTTTTCCCTTTAATCATGGGCTTCATTTCGCGGGGGAAGACGCCTTTTCCCCCAAAATGTGGGTTTTCCCCGGCTGCCAAGAGTCGGCTCCCGGGGGCCCCGCGACGGCTTTCCACCCCAAAAGTCCCGGGGACTCATTACGGCAAATTTGAAAAAATTATTCTTGAATATGTCGATGGTCCTTTTTTTTATTGTTTTTTTTTTATTATTATTTTTTTTTTTTGGGGGGGGGTAAAAGTCGTGGAGGACGATTTTCACTTATGTATTAAGCTTTTTTGTAGTGTATGTCTATAAATTGGTTGTGGTGTGTTGTGTGAGGTGTGTGTGTGTTTTGTGTTGTGTGTTTTTGGGTTTGGTTGGTGTTTTTGGGTGTGTGTGTGTGTGTGTGTGTGTGTGTGTGTCGTGTTTGGTGTTTTGGTTTTTGTGTGTGTGTTGGGCTGGTGTGATGAATGTATGCATATATTTATTAAAATTATATATATATATATTATATAATAATATAATATATATATATATATATATATATATGTGTGTTGTTGTGTGGTGTGTTCTGTGTGTGTGTGTGTTGTGGGGGTTGGTGTGTGTGTGTGTGTTTGTGAAAAGGTCATCAGTTTTCCCGCCGCCAGCGGGCCCCCCGTCAGCGCGACTGCCCCGGGGCCCCCCAAGAAGCGAGCGCAGACGCCCCTCATTTCCCCCGCAGAAAAAAATTATCCGGTTCCGAGCTTTAAAAGGGGCCTCTAAATGCTTCGCCGAGTCGTTTATCCCTCCCTCTTTTCCTCCTTTCCCTATGGGGGAAGTGAAAGGTCAAACCCCCCGCAACAAGTTTTTTAATCGCTTGAAAACCCATTACAAGGGCGCCTTTTTCCCCCCTTTTTGCTTGAGTCGAGTTAGGGGGAGGTGCGTGCGAGGAGACCGGCAGGAGCACGGGAAGGGGCCTGTTCGGGGGTGTAGAAAGCATGATTATTTACTTAGTATAAAAGGGTTGGATGAGAATGAAATTTCACAATATAAGAGATGTTTTTAATGGTTTCGTTTATATCTCATCAGAATACATGTTTTCGTTTTTTTCTGACAAAGAAAAAAAAAAAACCGGCCCAAAGCATCTCTTGTATTGTTGAAAATCCATACTGGGGCATACTCTTTTATATTTTAGTCAAGGAATACGGTTATATTACCTAGTTACAGTTATATGCTAATAGCAATAAAATATAATTATACGTATGTAATACCAAAATGATAGTAATTTTAAATAAAAAAATGAACAAAATCAGACAAGATATTATGTCTAATTACTGGGTAAGTGCGAATTATTGTTATGAATATTGATGTGAATGACACTGGGAACCATTACTTTTTCATTCCTAATTTTAAAAGGGGAAAGTAGTAGTAGTGCAGTAAAAATAATAAGTAAAAAATTATGATTAAAATTTAAAATAAAATAATAATAATAAAATAATAATAATAAAATAATAGAAAATTATATTATCTTTTATTTTATCATAATAACCATAGTATTAAAAAAATGAATGTAAAACTTTTTTTTTATCTATATTATATACCTTTGGTTTTTTGGTAAAGCAGTACCTTCTTCCCAAAATTTCACGTTGGAAAAAAAAATTTCCCGGGAAATTTGAAAGGGGGGAAAAAATGAATTTTCCCCACAAAGCAAACACAGAAATTGTTTTAGGAGTGTATGGAAGGCAAAAACGTCAACCATAATTGTTTGGTTGTGTGACAATTTTGCGCGGTTCATGTGTATGAAAAAATTTAAGTTTTCTCCGTGTTGGGAGGGGCCCTTGCGGTGAGTTTTTAAAAATATGGTGGAGGAACGGGAGAAGAGGATCCCAGTTGATGATGGAGCAAAGGTTTGGGGAAAAGCTAAAAAATTTGTTTATTAAAACACATTTTAGCATGAATAACATGGAAAAAGCGGGAAATGAGTTTCGCGTGGCTTTGGGTGTGTGCATAAAAAGTAATTTTTAAAAGTGCCTCATACATATGCAGTATCCATGTAGGTCTCGCATGCAGTTA
>NC_051386.1:64175158-64177658 GCF_015228065.2 Penaeus monodon | reverse complement strand
GGGAGTGAGAGCATGGAAGAAAACGGTGTTAGCGGGAGGCGAGGTGCTTTGCAAAAACCTAACTGGCAAATCGTCCTCTACAAAGGAAAGCAGAAGGAACAAAGTCTCACCTTAGAGAAAAACTTTGATAAGTTCTCATCAAAAATAAAATTGTGCTTTTTTCTTTATATGATTTTGGTACGTTAAACGAAGCAAGACTAATCGTTATAGAAGGTCTATTATATGTAATTGGACTAAGTGATTAAGTCTAATCTTCCCTTACTCTTCAAAGAAGTTCTGCGCTTAATGTAGGTCCGTAAAAAGTAAAAATTGATATTTTTCTTCTTCTCATTAATTAACCGTAGCAAAGTTTAGGTGGTTAAGTGAAGGGAAGATGTAACAAATTAAGGAAATAAAAAAACGAAGAATAAAGAAAACATGGGTAAAAGAATGATGATTGATAATGGTGATTGAACAAAAGTCAAGGGGATAATTAATACTTAAATTAGTTACTGATGATTAAGAGAAAGGATTAGTCATTAATAATTGGATAAGGAAAATGATGATTAATGGTTATATCTGTAGATTAAAACTTACGAGAATATAAGGAGTAAATAGAGGGAAAACAAGAGCAAAAGTGAAAGAGAGAGAGAGAGAGAGAGAGAGAGAGAGAGAGAGAGAGAGAGAGAGAGAGAGAGAGAGAGAGAGAGAGAGAGAGATTAGTAACCCAGGCAAAACTGACGGATAATGAATAACTCCTGAATAGATAACTTTGCAATTGAGAGTAAAGCATTAGAAAGAAGTATAAGATGAAATTATGTATGAAAAGATACAGATAGAAATATACGAAAAGTAGAAATATTAGTAAAATTAAGAATACACAATAATCATCATCTCCATAATAGCAACAAAAAACTACTACTACTACTGTTACTACTTTTTTTTCAACAGTATAGGCTCATGTTTGAGCGGCCGTGGTCACATCATGATACTTAATTGTAATTTTCATGTTGTGATGCTCTTGGAGTGAGTACGTGCTAGGGTCCCCAGTTCCTTTCCACGGAGAGTGCCGGTGTTACCTTTTAGGTAATCATTCTCTCTATTTTATCCGGGCTTGGGACCAGCACTGACTTGGGCTGGCTTGGCCACCCAGTGGCTAGGTAGGCATCGAGGTGAAGTTCCTTGCCCAAGGGAACAACGCGCCGGCTGGTGACTCGAACCCTCGAACTCAGATTGCCGTCGTGACAGTCTTGAGTATGATGCTCTAACCACTTGGCCACCGCGGCCTATACTGTTACTACTACTACTACTATTAATAATAACAATAACAATTATTGATATAATAATAACAGTATTAATCCTAATAATGACAATAGCAATTATTAGTATAATAATAACAGTAATGATACTAGTAAGAACAATAACACTAATATTACTACTAATGTTAATAAAAATGATAATAACAACAACAACAATAATAAGATAATAATAATGATAGCAATAATAATGATAATAATAATGATAATAATAATAATAATAATAATAATAATAATAATAATAATAATAATAATAATAATAAAAAATAATGATAATGATAATAATAATGATAATGATAATGATAATAATAATGATAATGGTGAGGATGATAATAATATTAACAGTAATAATAATAATGATAATAATGATGATAATAATAATGATAATAATAATAATAATAATAATAATAATAATAATAATAATAATAATAACAGTAAAGCAAAATATCTAACGAAAGAGAGAGCACACAGAAATAAAAGTTGATATCAAGGAAAAATATCCTTTTCAAAAACGGAACCCGGAATAAAATCGTAAATCGCTTTGGCTGCAGCTCAAATAATTCCGCTTTAAGCCTCGGAGTCTCGAGGCTTCAGGTCCTGCGCCGCCTCCGCCGCCACCGCCGCCTCCGCCGCCACCGCTGCCTCCGCCCCCACCGCCACCTCCGCCCCTCCGCCGCCACCGCCGCCTCCGCCGCCTCCACCGCCACTGCCGCCTCCGCCGCCTCCGCCGCCACCTCCGCCTCCGCCGCCGCCACCGCCACCTCCGCCGCCACCGCCGCCTCCGCCCCCACCGCCACCTCCGCCGCCTCCGCCGCCACCGCCGCCTCCACCGCCACCGCCGCCACCGCCGCCTCCGCCGCCGCCACCGCCACCTCCGCCGCCTCCGCCGCCACCGCCGCCTCCGCCGCCTCCGCCGCCTCCGCCGCCACCGCCGCCTCCGCCGCCGCCACCGCCACCTCCGCCGCCTCCGCCGCCTCCGCCGCCTCCGCTGCCACCGCCGCCTCCGCCGCCACCGCCGCCTCCGCCGCCGCCACCGCCACCTCCGCCTCCGCCGCCACCGCCGCCCCGCCGCCACCGCCGCCTCCGCCGCCTCCGCCGCCACCGCCGCCTCCGCCGCCGCCACCGCCACCTCCGCCGCCTCCGCCGCCACCGCAGCCACCGCCGCCACCGCCGCCTCCGCCGCCGCCACCGCCCCTCCGCCGCCT
>NC_051386.1:64163521-64165058 GCF_015228065.2 Penaeus monodon | reverse complement strand
AAAGACAGACGAACAAAAGAGAAGAGAAGAGACGAGAAGAGAAGAGGAAGGGGAAGAGAAGAAGCCTGAGAAAAAAGGGGAAAGGGGAGAGGGGAGAGAGAAAAGAGAGAGATTGGAAGAGAGAGGAAGAGAGAGGAGATTGAGAGAGACAGGGAGAGACATACGGGACAGATATACAGAGAGAGAGAAACAGACAGACAGGTAGAGAAAGTAATACAGAGAAAGAGAGAGAGAAAGAGAGAGAGAGAGAGAGGACGAGAGAGAAGGGGAGAGAGAGACGGAGATGAGGGGAAGAGAGAGAGAGAGAGAAAAGAGCGAGAGAAGAGAGAGAGAGGGGAGAGAGAAGCAGGCTGACAAATAGAACAGGCAGAGAAAGGAGATAAAAGGACAATTAAAAATATAATAGAGAGAGGGGGGGGAGGGGGACAGACGGGACAGATTAGGTAAAAGAGAGAAAGGAGAGAGAGAGAGAGAGGGGAGGAAAAGAGAAAGAGAGGGGGAGAAGAGAGAGAGAGACGAGAGAGAGAGAAAAGGAGGGGGCGGAGAGAGAGAGGAGAATGAGAGAGAGAGATGAGAGAAGAGATGATATGAGAGAGAGAGAGAGAGAAAGACGAAGAAGAGAGAGAAGGAGAGAGAGAGAGACAGGAAGACAGAAGACCAAACAGACGAGAGAGACAGAGAGGCTGAAAGACAAATAGACAGAGATAGAGAAAGAGAGACAGACAGACGGCCAGCCAGATAGACAGACAGACAAACAGAGACAAACAGACAGAGACACAGAGCGAGCGAAGAACAGCAGCATAACCCCCAATCGCCCCGTGTCTGGCTCGCCCGCAACACGGCAGGTAAACAAAGTCGTAGACATGGGCGGGCGGCGAACAACACTTGCATTTCCCAGGTCGCGAAGGTTAATAGAGAGGCGAACCCGGGCCGGGTCACTCCTGCATTTTCTTTGGGCATGTAAACAAACCCATTCGTTGCGGGAGAGGGCAAAATACAGGAATTTGGCGAAAGTAAATCATAGCGAAGAAGTTGAACAGTCTATACTGCGTTTCCTAGCCATGCACCATGACAGGGGCTCTGTGATATGTGAGTCAGGCCTGGCATGAAACAAGGATGAAGGCCACGAATTTAACACAAAGGAAATTATGGGCCAAGATCGCGAGTGGAAATACAGAAGAGGGGAATTGCGCCATAAAAAGACAGCAGCCTCGGGTCTCGAAAAGAAGGAAAGGCCGGAGAGAAAATGAACAGGGCTGGATGAAAAAGAAATTAGCAAAGGAGAAGAATAAAAAGTAGGCCAGAGATTCGCTTGAAAATAGGACATAAGATTAGCCGGTGTCCAGAAAAGGTAATGAGACAAGTCGAAGAGACTCACTGAGCGATCAGTATGGGATGGACTGGCTTTTGGAAAAGCCCAAAGATCGTGAGGGGGAAGCGGTGAAATTACAGATTGTTAGAGTATTGAACAAGGATTTTTTTCATGTATGGACACACACACACGCACACACTACACACACACACACCACACACACAA
>NC_051386.1:64149656-64154656 GCF_015228065.2 Penaeus monodon | reverse complement strand
CATGTTCCTAATAGAGTCAGCGGTATCAGACATTATAATACATTTATTTAACAAAAGCAACGTGCAAAGAAATGTCTTCTTTAATAATAGATTACAAGTCTTCAAAGCAAGGAAAACGCAGTCGATAAAATGGCATTTACAATGATAGTCCTTAAACTTACATTCAAGTAATAAAAAGAAAAAGAAAAAGAAAAAAGAAAAGTCAAAGAACCATATGAAATAAAACTAAAATAAACGCAGATAAGAAATGAACACAAAACGAAAATTCGTACCTAATACGAGCATTCACATCTTAATACAAACAAACAAATAACGTGCCCTAACGAGGTGGTGTCGGTTGCCGGAATTGACTGTAAATTGGCGCCGTTCCATCTCGCTCAGGATCGACCTCGCCTTCAGGATGCAGAGGCCGGAGTCCCACGAGGTACTGAGGTAAGGAATGCCTGGGATTAAACAGAAGGGAGAAATTAGACTGTGAACATCTGGAGCGAGAGAGAGAGAAAGGGGGATAGGAAGAGAGAGAGAGAGAGAGAGAGAGAGAGAGAGAGAGAGAGAGAGAGAGAGAGAGAGAGAGAGAGAGAGAGAGAGAGAGAGAGAGAGAGAGAGAGAGAGAGAGAGAGAGAGAGAGAGAAAGAGAAAGAGAGAGAGAGAGAATGTGAAAACAGACGAAAGGAAAACCAAACGGCCGCGTCTGGCCCTCTGCGTCTCCCGCCTCGTGATATCCTCAAAGCAACACTTTAATCTTCATCATTCTTCGTTCATCGCCCTTTCCCCTTGCTTCCTCGGGATATTTTTTACATAACGTAGCAAAGGAGTCTTTAAAACCATAGTCATATCGGCCGACGGATAGAGAATATCACTAATAATCCTGAGTAAAGAGGTCACCAGACAAACAATACGAAAAACTAACGACTATGTAAATTCATCGAGGGACTCTCCACGCCGCATCTTCTCTCGTGCGTTCGCTAATTAACTAATTACACGAGATGAATACAACTCCAACCGAACGCACGCACCCGATAACAAAAGGATTCGAGGAAAGCAGATGTCTCTCTTCCCACAAGCCGCATTACTGGCGTGACCGTCCTTCGGTACGCGGGACTAAGTGTGAAGTACTCGGGAAAGCGATTTGCCCTTCCATTCCATCGAGAGAGGCCGGGTTGCTGTATCTACCGAGGGGGAGATTCCACGCAGCTTGTAAGACAAAAGTGAGTTGGGAACACAGGAAGACATTTGCTTGTCCCCGTGCGCGCGCGCGCGTGTGTGTGTGTGATTATTTGTTTGTTTGTTTCTGTTTGCGTGCTTGCAGGTACTGTGCATAGGAGGGCATATGTGTGTGAATGCATTTACTGAATGTATCTGCATGAGTGTATTTGTGTCTGAAGTTGGTCTTGATGTACACCAACGCGACTGGATATAAAGAGAAAACACAACATTTGGTAAAAAATAATTGAACAATGACAAAACCTACCAACTGCTGCCCTAAATTACGTGTGCTGTTAATTGAACATGTGGATTCAGTGGGCCAAAATATCCAATGTATGTAATTAGAGAAATTTTAATACTGAAGTTCAAATTTTGATCCTGAAGTTGCATTATTCTACGTGTAATTTAAATGTTAGGAAATTTTCTGACATCGGATATGTAACACAAAAGCGATTTAACAATGGAAACTCCAAATTCCGTTTACCAATATTGAGTCGCTGTTTGGGGAAAGCCTTATAAATGAACATGAGAAAGTGTGGAGGCGGACTAGGAAGAGGAAGAGAGGTAGGAGGAAGAAGAGGAAGAAAAAGAAAATGGCGAAGAGGGGACGAAGAAGAGGAAGAAGAGGAAGAAAAAGAAAAAGATGAAGAGGGAGTTAGAAGGAGGAAAGGGGAAGAGGCAGAAGAAGAAGAAAAAAATAAGACGAAGAGGTTTAGGGGAAGGGAGAGATAGTAGAAGAAAACGAAGAGATTTTAAAAAAATGTCGAAGAGGGTAGGAGGAGGAAGAGAAAGAGTTTGAGGAAACTGACAAAGAGAAGCAGATGCAGCAGGAGGAAAGAGGGAGAGATAGACGAGGAAGGTGATGAAGAGTGGTTGGAGGAAGAGGGAAAAGAAAAAGAGGAGAAGGAGGTTAAGAGTACAAGTAAGAAGAGGAAGAGGAGAAAGAGATAAAAAATGACAATTAAAGAGGAGATAATAGTAGTTGAAAAAAGGGTATAAAAAGGCGATGATGCATGAGGGAAATGAAAAGGAAAGAGAATAATAATAAAATGAGTAAAAACGGAAAAAAACATACTATATAAATACATATATAGTAAATCTGATGATTTTAGTCCTTACTTAGAATATAAAAGTAAACAGAGACGAAAATGAGGAAGCTTCGTGAAAAAGAAGAAGCAGAAAAGGAATGAAGAATAATAAGAAAAGTTAATATTGGTCGGAAGAACAAGTAAAAGGGATAATCTGGAAAAGGAGGAGGAAGAGAAAGAAGTGGCTGTGATCATAACTAAAGGAGGAAGAGTAAAGGAAGAAGAAACAATAAGATAAGAAAAAGTGAGAAAAAGAAGAACATTTGGGGAGAGAAAGGCGGGAAGGATGTAAAGAGGAGGAATAAAGGAGAAGAAAGGGAAAATAAAGTGGAACGAAAGAAGTAAATGAGAGAAGGGGCGAGTAAAAGGAAGAGGGGGAAGAAAAAGACTGGAGAGGACAGAGAAGCGAGTATATATAAAAAAGGCGTCTAGGAACCAAGAGGAAGAAGAAGAAGAAGAAGAAGAAGAAAAAGAGATAAGAGGAACAAGAAGAGAAGAAGACGGAGTTAATCCCAGGAGTAAAAATGTTTACTCCTGCAAGTGACCTTTCGTGACCTCGATGGGGGAGTGTAAAAGCGCAATGAAAATAGACAGGGAAAGAAAAAATGCTCTTATAAGAATTTTATCTTCCTCTCTATCTCTTCCTTTCCTCAAAGTGCGCAGTATTCGCCCCCTCTCTCTTCTTTCTTTCCTTGTTTATTTTTTTTTTCTCTCTCACTCGGCTTATTCGAGGCAAGATAAAGAGGGGGAAACACTCAAACCTGAGAATAAATAAAAGAAAGGATGTGGTCAATAATACAACAAGAAACGTAGTGAAGGAAAAAATAAAAAGAAAAGAAAAAGGTCGAGTGGTAAACGACTCGCAACAAAAGAGACTGAACACTTCATGAAACAAAGTCTATCCACACATCAACAGAAAAATGCTATAATCCGAAGGAATGGGAAGCACAGCACACGCGCGAGCAACGAAAGCTGGGAATAACAAAGCGGAAAATATGGTTCCAGAGCAGAGCATAGATAAGGCCCGTGTCCTTCGCCGCCATTGTCTGCGCAACTCGATTTCCCCGCTGCTTGGGCTGCCCGCCGCCTGCGCTCGGCCCCGCGCGCTTACGCCTATTTACATACTCGCATGCATGGGTGTGTGTGTGTGTGTGTGTGTGTGTGTGTGTGTGTGTGTGTGTGTGTGTGTGTGTGTGTGTGTGTGTGTGTGTGTGTGTGTGTGTGTATGTATGTATGTATATATATATATATATATATATATATATATATATATATATATATATATATATATATATATATATATATATATATATATATATGTCTATCTCTCTATCTATATATACACATATGCATGTGTATGTGTATAAGTGTGTGTGTGTTACAACATTTGCCTCACAAGAATATCAGAACCTGAAGAAAGCTTTCCTCTCCCGGAAGGAATTGAAAACCCTTGGACCAAAAAAGAATCATAATTGCTTTCCGAATTATTAATCTCAACCTAAGGTAAAGGGAAGCTGGTCAATAAACCCGCGTTTGGCAACTCATTTTCCGACACGTGTTCGCCCTCGATGTGTGCATTGTTTTTCTTTCCTTCAAGAGAGTGTACCGACGTAGACCCCTTCATAAACGCAAAAAACGGAAAGCTATATTCATATATTTACTTATCTTAAAATACCTGCCTTTTTTCTTCTTCTTCTTCTTTTTTTTTGCATGAATGCATCTCGAATATCTTCTTGTCTAGTTGTCTGCCTCTCCATCTAAACCTAGTTCAGATTACTTTGCCTTATTTTCTTAAACAAGAGTCGCTATAATATTCATATCACACTTAGTGACTGTAATTTTACAGAAACTCGCTATGCAACAAGAAAATTCACACACGATTGTTTAGAATTCTTTAGGCCAATGTGCGTATGTGTGTTTCTGTGTGTGTGATTGTGTGATTGTGATGTGTGTGTGTGTGTGTGTGTGTGTGTGTGTGTGTGTGTGTGTGTGTGTGTGTGTGTGTGTGTGTGTGTGTGTGTGTGTGTGTGTGTGTGTGTGTGTGTGTGTGTGTGTGGTTGTGCGTACGTGTGCGTACGTGTGTTTATGTATGTAAGCATTTCGAAGTCATGGAGCGGACAGCATTCCCCATGACCACATAGCGACCACATAACGAATCCTACAGAGAACATGTGGCTGAGCATTAAACGCAAGAAGAATCGACGAAGCATCCACGCTGTAAGAGCCCAGGGGATTCGTTTTTCTAGGCAGGTTTATTAAAACACCTTTACAATATTTGCTGAGAGAATATGAAAATTTTTGTGCGAGTTTATGATGATATAAGAGCTAAATAATGAAGATTTGATATGAATTATTTAGCGAATAATGAATGCATAAATATTTGGAATAAAAATATCATGACAAACATTTTGAATTAACCTTTTAGATATTCTAACAAAGAGAATACCTACTGTATAGATTTTTTTTTTTATGCCTGAGCTTCCAGAATCTTGTGAACATGAAGCCTGAATCTAAATTCTGATGCTGAAGCTGTGTGTTGAATATTCGGTCATGGAGAGATTATCTCTTGCGTATGTCAAAAGGAGAGAGAGAGGGGGGGTGGAAGGAAAGAGAGAGAGACAGAGAGAGATAAAGAGAGAGAATGAGAGAAAGAGAGAGAAAGAGAGAGAGAGAGAGAGAGAGAGGAGGAGAGAGAGAGAGAGAGAG
>NC_051386.1:64137156-64147156 GCF_015228065.2 Penaeus monodon | reverse complement strand
GATCAAGTCGAAGATGACTCTACTGAGCGATCAGTATGGGATGGACTGGCTTATGGAATGCCGAAAGATCGCTGAGGGGAAGCGGGAAATGTATACAGATTGTTAGAGTATTGAACAAGGATTTTTTCATGTATGGACACACACACACGCACACACACACACACACACACACACACACACACACACACACACACACACACACACACACACACACACACACACACACACACACACACACACACACACACACTCACACAAGCACGCAAGCACGCATGCATGCACACAAACACGCACAAACAAATGTATACACGACTCTCTCTCTCACACACACACGCACACGTACACGAACACATACACATATAAATGTATACATAAGGACACAGAGACGAATAAAGATATAGTTATATGCATGCATAGACAGAAAAATGGATATATATAATAGACAGGTACACAGACAAAAAGAGATAGAGTTTAGAACTGCAATTGAAGAAAACCAGGGAATATCACTTGCCAGTGCAGTAATATGTCATGGTCCTTACTGTGTCCTTTCTTTGTTGTTAATTTCTTTCCATGGCCCTATATTCCGGTGGTATAACAATTATTGCACCCATAATCAAGCAGACGAGTCGCGTCAATCCTTGTTTTCGACGCAATATCAAGCCAGAATATCATATAAAAACTAAATGGACTGTCAGAGTAGAGCAGTGAGCGTACCTGACAACTATTATCTCTCGCCGTAACCGTATATCCTCTGGGTTTTGAATGGGAGTAAAGTGCTGTAACTACAAAGCAATACTCTGCTGCTACTGAGGGGTAAAAGCCTGGGATTTGCACCCCGGTTTTCACTGAATACGAATAGTACGTTCCCTATTTCAACGTGTGAGCTGATTGAAATTTGTTATGTCTTCAGATTTTTTTTTCTGTATATTATAACGAAGAGTAGTATCATACATTGTAAACCAATATTAAATGCAGGTGTCCCAAACCGCCATATTGTACAAACTAATAAAGTAGTGAAATATTGTAAACTGGACAAATTATGAAATTATTAACAAGACACTACCTAAGCAGAATTAAACATACATTATTTTTGTAAGATGACAGATTTGTTAATATGGTGATGTCTCTTATTCAAGAAACTTTAGACAGATCTAAATGTCATGCTCGCATCATTGGTGTTGGCAGAATGAATGCGTGGCTTATGAAAATGTGTATTTATTCATGGCAGTTTCAGATCATGAAAGCTATGCTCACTACCTGTAATATTCTAAGATGACATATGTATATATATATATATATATATATATATATATATATATATATATATATATATATATATATATAATATATATATATATATATATATATATATATCACTTATAGCACAGCGGCGATTGCTGCGACACCTGTGTTTGATCTCTCGTTGTGAGACTGAGTTCGAGACAGAAGTCGGAACGTAGGCCTTTTGCAACTGCCGCGGCGGGGAATTGAACTCAGGAACACGAGTCTACGTACTTTAAACATTGGACCATAATGGCAGTCACACACACACACACTCACACCACACATACACACACACACACACACACACACACACATACATAACATACATACATACATACATAATATATATAATATAATATATACATATACTATATACATATATATATATATATATTATATATATATATATATAATATATATATATATATATATATATATATATATATATATATATATATATATATATATATATATATATATATATATATATATATATATATATATATATATATATATATATATATATATATATATATATATATATATATATATATATATTATATATATATTATATGTATAAACGTATGTATGTATACATATTTACATTTATATATGTATATGTATATATGTATATGTATATGTATATGTATTATGTGTATATGTGTGTGTGTGTGTTGCAAACAAAATGAACCACGTTAAATTGAATTTCAAAATCCCTTCCGCTGAGAGCGCCCTGGAATTTTCTATAAAACCTCTCTGCCATGCCGTAGCGAGTGACAAAATCAGTATTTTCCACGAAGCTCCTGTAGTTTCTATTGAGATATATTTTTCAGGAGGCTGGAAATGGTGCAGTAGTTGAGAATCGCACTCTCGCTGAGGCCTAGACGGAGGGCGTTGGAGTTCATTTGTAGTACATATGTACTGCATACTGTACAGGACACGCACGCGCGCACAACACACACGCACGCGCGCACACACACACACACAAACACACACACACACACACACACACACACACACAAACACACACACACACACACACACACACACACACACACACACACACACACACACACACACACACAAACACACACACACACACATATATATAAACAAAAATATATAATATAAAAATATATATATATATATATATAAATATATATATATATAATATATATATATATATATATACTATATATATATATATATATATATATATATATATATATATATATATATATATATATATATATATATATATATATATATATATATATATATATATATATATATATATATATATGTATATACGTATGTATGTATGTGTTTCTCTCTGTGTATACGTGCTCTGTTTGTACATATGCTCTCTTATATTACAGGAAATTAATGTGTGAAGTAAAAGACATTTATATTATTTCAATAATAAACACTTTAGTTTCGCAACAGAAATACCTGAAACCAATTATCTATTAAAAAGCAATACTTCATCCTTTGACCATAACCACGAGCCTAAATTGCTATTTTGAAATCATTCTTTTATAGATGAAAAATAATTTCCCAAAAAAAGGCTGATTCATTTCGTCCAACATTTTGAATCAATATCAATTTTTATAAAAAACTGCGCCATTTTTCCGTTTATTTAAAACTTTCTAATTAAAATTTACCCCCCCACCCCCTGCCCCTGAAAAAAAATCAGGAGAGTTAAAGCAAAAACAGTTTTTGACAAAATTTAAAAACCCTTAATGAGAAATTTCTACAATTACGGGGGCCTGGGAAATGCGAATTTTATGAGTTTTTAATCTCCGTCATGAACCCGTGCAACCATGTCGAGGTTTAAATTTTTATAAATTGAAAAAAACGACAAATCTTTTTATGTTTTGTTTATTTAATTTATACTTTATAAAAATAATTAAAAGCCCGTTTTATAAAAACCTTAACTATCCTTTTTAAAGATCATTTTGCAACTCCTAAGGAACGTTAGCAGGGGCCCTTGTAGAGTTTTATAAATCTTAAAACCTTCCGCCCCCAAACAGAACTTGAATAACCTTATCAGGAAAATATTGATTTTTTACCTAACTTTCAGCAAGACCTTTCAACCTCACAGAACCTACTACGCCTTTTTTATAGAACCACAACCTCTTCAGAAATCGACAACCCTCCAAGAATCTTATAACTATTTTACAAATTTTATGAAACCCCTTTTTTAAAAAAAAATATAACCCTTTTTTTTAAAAACGTTTTATACAATTTACACAACCTTTACACCCCTTTATACAATCCTTTTTAATTTTCCTTTATAAAACCTTAAAAGGGCCCAAAACCTTCTAAAAAAATTTTGTAAATTTTTACAGAACCTATAAACTCCTCCAGAATATATAACCCCTCATACAGCCAAGAAAAAGCCAGAGAAGGGCCCTAAACCCCAGCTGTTTTTCTGACGAGGGAAGGGATTTAAAAGAAAATAATTGAAAAAAAAACTACCCCCTTTTTACAAAGAGAGTTTTTTTTGTAATTTTCTTCCTCCGGAAGTCAGAGCCAAACGGGAAGGGGGATTTTAGGATTGACCCCTTTTTCAGGTTTTTTTTTTTTTGAATCCCTTCCCTTTTCAGAGGAGTTTACTGGCGGTTTCGCACTCTGGTTATAGTGGTGAGATGAAATTTTTAAAATCATTTGGGTTTTATACAAGGGGAAATCTGTTTGCATCCCGAGTCAATGGGAATCTAAAATGCAGTCGGAGTGTGAATTTTTTTTGGTTTAATATCTATTCTTTATCCATAAATTTTGAAACTAGTTTTTAGAGAAAAAAAAAACAAACCCCTAAAAGTCTAAAGGGATATGAAAAACAACAAACGAAAAATGTTTTTTTGTTATTGTTTTTTGGGGGGGGGTTTTTGATTATGAGTTATTGCCCCCAAAATTTTTCCGATATTGTATTTATTTGCTAAAGTTTTGGGAAAATTAATCTTTTTGTTTTTTTTTCTCTATACCGTGTGAGAATAAAAAAAAGCCATAAAAAAACATTACTGTTTACGAATTTAAGATGAATGAAAGGTGCATTAATCATAGAAACAACACACCTGTAAGTAGTAGTGCCTGACATTGATTACTATTTACAATAAAAATTTTGTAATAATTTTTTTATTTTCATCAATATGAACTTTAAAAAATAAAGCAAAACACTTCATAATCCGTTTTCGCTTGTAATTCCAATACTTTTATTTTTTTTTTATTCGGTAACATCACATTAAAAAAGGGAAAAGAATATAAAAAAAATCAAAAAAATTTGCCCCTCCAATTGTCCCCCTTGCTTTCGAAACAGAAATAAACGAAAAAACAAGTCTTATTAAAGAAAACCCCATATGCCAAAATTGAGCAATAAATAACAGTTACCAAAAAAAAATTGCAATGTTTTAAAAGTTTCTGCACTTTAAGAGGGTACAGCGATGCTAAAAGGGCGGTTTTTTGCAACGTTTGCATTATGTGGCCGCTTAAGGAAAGGCTTGCAAGTGAAAGAGAGAGAGAGAGAGAGAAGAGGAGAGGGAGGAGAGAGAGATAGGAGAGAGGGGAGAAAGGGGAGAGAGGAGAGGGGAGAGAAGAGAGAGAGAAGGGGAGAGTGGAGAGAGAGAGAGGAGAGGAAGAAGGGAAAACGAAGTTAGAGAGGGGGGAGAGAAGAGAGGAGGAGGGGGAGAGGAGAGGAGAGAGAGAGGAGAGAGAGGAGAGAGAGAGAAGAGGGGAGAGGAAGGGAGGAGAGAGGGGGAGAGAGAGAGAGGGGGAGAGAGAGAGAGAGAGAGAGAGGGAAAAAGTGGGATGAGAGAGAGAGGGAGAGGAGAGGGGAGAGGGAAAGAAGAGAGAGAGAGGAAGAGAGGAGAGAAAGAGGAGAGGAGGAGAGGAGGAGAGAGAGAGAGGAAGAGGGGGAGAGAGAGAGAGAGAGAGGGGAGATAGTGAGGGAAAAGAGAGGGGAGAGAGGGAGAAAGGAGAGAGGGGGAGATTTAAAAAGGGGAGAAAAAGAGAAAGAGAAAAAGAGAGAGGAGGGAGGGGAGAGGAGGAGAGAAGGGAGAGAGAGAGGAAAAGAGGAAGAGAGATTGGGGGAAAAAAAAAAGAAAGGGGGGGGGAAGAAAAGGAGGAGGGGAGAAAGAGAGAGAGGGGGGAGGAGAGATAAAGAGAGGGAGGAAGAGAGAGAGAGGAGAGAGAGAGAGGAGAGAGAGAGGGGAGAGAGAGGGAGGGAGAAACGGGGAGAGAGAAAAGCGAGAGAGAGGGAGAGGGGGGAGAAAAGAGAGGAGAGAAAAAAGAGAGAGAGGGGAAAGGAGGAAGAGGGGGGAAAAAGAAGAGAAAGAGAGAAGAGAGGAGAGAGAAGAGAGAGAGGAGAGAGGAAAGAGGGGAAAGAGAGGAGAGGAGAGAGAGAAGAGAGAGAAGAGAGAGAGAGAGGAAGAGGGGAGAGAGAGAAAAAGAGAGGAGAGAGAGAGAGGGGAGAGAGAGAGAGAGAAAAGAGAGGAGAGAGAGAGGAGAAGAGAAAGGGGAGGGAAAGAGAGAGGAGAGGAAAAGGAAGAGAGGAGAAAAAGAGAGAGAGAGGAGAGGGGAGGGGAGAGAGAGAGAAGAGAGGGGAAGGAGGAGAGGAAACGAGGAGAGAGAGAAAAGGAGGAGAGAGGGAAGAAGGAGAGGAGAGGAGCAGAGAAAAGAGGAGATGAGAGGAAAAGAAGAGGAGAGGGAAGGAGAGAGAGAGAGAGAGAGAGAGAGGAGAGAGAGAGAAAAGAGAGAAAGAGAGAGAGAGAGAGAGAGAGAGAGAGGAGGGGAAGAGAGAGGGAGAGAGAGAGGAGAGGAGAGAGAGAAGAGAGAGAGAGAGAGGGGGAAGAGAGAGGAGAGAGGAGAGAAGGGGGAAGGGGGAAGAGAGAGAGAAGGAAAAGACAGAGACTAGAGACAGAGAGGAAAAGAGATTAGGATAGAGGATAGAGAGAGGGGGGGTAGGGGGTAGGTAGACAGATAGACAACAGAAGTTACGTGTAGAAGAGAGAGAGAGAGAGAAGAGAGTGGGGAGGAAAGAGGAGAAGGGGGGGGGGAGAGAGAAAGAGAAAGGGGAGAGGAGAGAGAGAGAGAGGAGAGAGAGAAAGGAGAGAGAGAGAGGAGAGAGAGAGAGGGAGAGAGAGGGGGAGAGAGGGGAAAAGAAGGGGGAGAGAGAGGACAGAGAAAGAGACAGAGGGAAAAAAGAATAGTAGTAGATGGATAGAGAGGGAGGGGTAGGTAGGTAGACAAAAGACACACAGAAAGGACGATGTAGAAGAGAGAGGAGAGAGAGAGGAGGGGGGGAGAAAAAGAGAGGAGGGGAGAGAGAAGAGAGAGGAAAGAGGAGAGAGAGAATTTGGAGAGAAAGAGAGAGAGGGGGGGGAGAGAAGAGAGGAGAAAGAAGAGAGAAGGGGGGGGGAGGAGAGGAGAAGGGGAGAGAGAGAGGAGAGAGGGGAGGAGGGGAGGGAGAGAGAGAAGAAGAGAGAAGAGACAGAGAATAGAGACAGAGAGAGAAGAGAGATTTGTAGATAGTGGAAGAGAGAGAGGAGGTAGGGGTAGACAGAAGACCAACAGAAGTTACGATGTAGAAGAAGAGAGAGAGAGAGAGAGAGAGGGGGAGAGAAAAAGGAGAGAGGGGGGGGAGAGAGAAAGAGAAAGAGAGAGAGAGAGAGAGAGAGAGAGAAGGGGAGAGAGAAGAGGGGGAGAGAGGAGAGAGAGAGAGAGGAAAGGGGGAGAGAAGAGAGAGGAGAGAGAGAAGAGAGAGAGAGAGAGAAGGACATAGAGACAAGGGGGAAAGAGAGATAGTTGAGGTAGAGAGAGAGAGGTAGTAGTTTGGTAGAAGATAGAACACAGAAAGGTACGATGTAGAAGAAGAGAGAGAGAGAGAGAGAGAGGGGAGAGAAAGAGAGGGGAGAGAGAGGGGAGAAGAGAGAGAGAGAGAGAGAGAGAGAAGGAGAGAGGGGGGGAGAGAGAGAGAGAAGAGAGAGAGAGAAAGAGGAGAGAGTGAGAGAGGAGAGAGAGGGGAAAAGAGACAGAGAGAGAAAAAGAGAGATTAGTAGATAGATGGATAGAGAGAGAGAGGTAGGTAGGTAGGTAGACAGATAGACACACAGAGAGTGTACGATGTAGAAGAGAGAGAGAGAGAGAGAGAGAGAGGGTGGGGAGAGAAAGAGAGAGAGAGGGGGGGGAGAGAGAGAAAGAGAAAGAGAGAGAGAGAGAGAGAGAGAGGGGAGAGAGAGAGAGAGAGAGAGAGAGAGAGAGGAGAGAGGGGAGCGAGCGAGAGGAAAAGAGAGAGAGAGAGAGAGAGAGATAGTAGATAGATAGAGAGAGAGACGTAGGTAGGTAGGTAGACAGATAGACATAGAGAGAGTGTACGATGTAGCAGGCAGGACCGGTGACCTCCCCACGCTCCCCCCATGCTTCTTCCAGCTGTTTCAGTCACTTCCGGCAGCTGGGATGCTCACTACTTATACCGTGGAGGACCTAGGCCTAGAGAGTTCATGCTTAGCGCCCGGCTTGGTAAGGTCGGCCTCCCCTCGCCTCAGGTGGGTCGCCCTGACACGTGACCCGCGCTCACCGCTTTTACCCAGCGAAGGTCGTCACAGTTGTGTGTTCCTTTACATGTGTTGTGGGTCCTACGTATGTTAACTACCATTACTGTACGCATTATGTCTGGTGTCAGGGTGGTCGCTGCGTCTTTTCGGCTCGCAGCACGAACGCCAAACCAAAGAAAAAACCATTCGACCACTTTCCAAGACATGTCTAAGAAAAAAAAACACACAAGTACACGTTTGGGCCCTTTCCCCTTTTATTACTTCTTTTCCCTTCCTTCTCCCATAAATGTGTTAAGCTGTTGGTTTTGTTGGGTAAAAATGCCAAGTGTCAGCAAATGGCACATTCTCACACTATTCTCCTGACCTCAGATCACATTACTGTGTGATCACGGTATGTGGTCAACAAACATGAATATCGTTTGTTAGTTAAGTAGATAATTAATTTTTCTCGTTATTAGAGATTTTTGTAGTTTCATTTGCAACGAATTTCATTTTATCTCGTTCCTCCCCTCGCCCTGACCTGACCCGCACTTTCTCTTTCATTTGTGGTCACTTGGGACGAGGAAAAGGTCAATAGATGACCGTTTAATTTTCCCGTCTTGACCTGACCTCACTTTCTATTTTCCCGGTCGGTTGGACGTGGAAAGGGTCAAGAGATGACCGTAATTTGGTTGTTGTTTTGCTGATGACTTGGGGATTAACCGTAGCAGCGTTATATTGCTCAATGGTGACACAGTCTATCGGTGCTAGAACCGAGCTTGTAACGTGATTCTATATAAATTTGTTATTTTGAGTATAGCGTAGGATCTCCCCCCATATCATAGTGCACAGGATTGCCCGATATATCCTGGGGTTGCATAAATGCCTAATAGATCTGCGCTCGAAAAGTAGGTACAGGTAAAACCAAAGTTATTCGTTTGATCGGCAACTTTTGAGTCGGTGTGACCCACAGTTATGTCCGTTAATTAATGTAGGACTAGGGTTTAAGCCAGAATCCTTATTCACTTATTAATTACACCCTTCTCACCCTCTTGAAGTTGCTTGCATGTTTTGGGTAATACCCAAGCAATCGTGTGATTTGTGATAATTTAGATACCCCTAGGGAAGTCACAAGCGCCCATCACAGATATGCAGAAAAGAGCAGGTTATTTATAGATTTTCCCGGCTCGGTTCGCTTCATTGTACGGCAATTTGGGTATAGGATCCCACGTCGATGAAGTCTAACATGCATAGCTAGACATGTACCTCAGCAGTTCAGATTTTCTGACCCCAAGAAGATTTGCTTGCTAAAAAGCTTGCGAATATTTTTTCATGTCACCATTTATTAATGCGTACATCTTGTCGCATATCATTAAATGTTGAATTCATTGTGGTAGTTGAAATAATTTTACATACCTAGCATTGCTAATTTACCTCAGTTTTGCAGTAGTGAACGCTAATATTTGTGATTTTGATTCAATCTCTGTGTGAGGTCACTCCCACTTTTCACAAAAGACATCGAAACCTTTTCATTATTGATGTATCTTTTTAGTCCACAATTTTGTCAGGCATGACGAGTGACTCATACATGAAATTACATTTATTTCTTCTCTGTGTGACAACAACTGGTTCAAGTAAATCCTTGTGGATTGCCATTGTCGTTTCCCTTATCTATTCTCATATCTATGAGAGACGATTGGTAGTTCAAGCCAGGTCCATGGCTACTGACGTCTCCTCCTCCTACTTTTTCTTTATCTAGTGAAAATAAAACACAAAACGAAAAAAAAAGACGAAAATAAATTAAAAAAACGAAAATTAAAAAAACGCAAATTTATATAAATAACTGGCTAGTGGTACTCAACACCCCCTCTTCTCTGTTGCCTTCCTTTTCCTCTTGCTATCTGGCCCTTACGTGTATGATCTGGTTCGGTTCCACAACTATGTATTGCAGTCGGACTGACGATAACCGACACGGTACCGAAGGAGAATCCTGTTGCAGAACCAGTCACCTTAGGATGCTGTGGGAAGGAAGTCACCGGAGGATCGCCAGAAGCCTGCAGTCCAGGATGTGCGCAAGAGCAGGTGTTAAGTGGTCCCATGATGTAATGGATGGGCATTGCCTGTCAGGACGTCTGTAGACTCAGCGAAGGACCAGGAACTCGCCAGTGCAGGCACCAGTCGCCCCA
>NC_051386.1:64124656-64127156 GCF_015228065.2 Penaeus monodon | reverse complement strand
CTCTCTCTCTCTCTCTCTCTCTCTCTCTCTCTCTCTCTCTCTCTCTCTCTCTCTCTCTCTCTCTCTCTCTCTCTCTCTCTCTTTTTTTTTTTTTTTTTTTTTTTTGGGGGGGGTAAACCATATAAAGAACCATACTAAAAAAAATCGGATATTATACCACCAAATGTGTCAGTGCAGAGCATAATACCGCTAAGAGAGTTGGTAAAAGACATTTACCATTTACTTATTAAAAACATCAGGTGATCTTTTAAACTTTCGACGATCGACTTGAATCAGTCATTGAATTGAGGGTTATAGAACTAGTAATTCTTGAAGGTCGACAAAAATCTGGCAGAAACTTAGAGGGGATGTAAATTGTCGATTATGTGCAAGACTGTCAGACCCCAAATGTCCCAACGGTGCAAAATGTCCAAATCTAGGTCAGAAATTTGAAATTTAATGGAATTAACAGAACGATCAAGCAATCTTGAGTGTGACTCTGTAGCAGATAACCACACGGTAGAACAGCATCCAAAATGTTGTACAACAAAGGAAGAGGTATCTACGAGTATGTTGTCTTCAAAAATCCTCTTGCACTTACGAATGATGCCCGGGCCATATTGCTAATTTACATTTCAAATGTAAACTTGGATATATATGGATCAAGGGTTACACCTAGGAGCTTCAGTTCTATAGTAAGGCTGTAAGGTACTTTTTACCTTTGTTCCCACAGAAGGAATAGCACCAAAGAAAGAAGTATTATCAGCATATGCCAACATTTTTTGTTATACCGGACCACATATCGCTTGTATATAAAATGAAGAGCAAAGGACCAAGAACACTACCCTGAGATACGCCAGAAAACACGCGGGAATACGAGCTAAAACTATCCTCAACATGAATACGCTGCTGTCTACCAGTTAAAAAATATGTTAAAATACTTTAAACTTTACCACCAACAGACTAATTTAAATAGCAAACCCTTGAGAAAAACAGTGTCCAAAGCTACATTAAAATCCAAAGAGACAAGCCTTGACTCATGACTCTTGCCTAAAACAGATTGCATTTCATACACCAACATTCTCAACCGGACTATGTGTAACATTAACATCAGGCTTCATTATAAGAGGAATGAAGGATTCAACACAAGAAGTGCGTTTACTAATATTTGTGAGGCTGTGACGCTTCTAGGAGAACTTCATTGAAAGCAGCATTATATTCAGATTTACCCTCATTATAAACCTTAGTTGTTATATTCCGTATTTCAACATTATTCTCCCATCAAGGACGAGTGCGACTTTCAGGCCAGAAATTGTACGCAGTATGCTTGTCCCTTTTATCTTTGTGACACTGATCATTAAACCATATTCCAGTAGTAAGCGGGAAGGTAAAGAGTAATTAGATACAAAGAGCAATTAAATTTATCAAATGATGATGATGAAACTGATGTTGACTTTTTTAAAATCCGTAAGATAAGAGTAAATGCTATTTCATATTTGCAAAGCGATAACCTCCTCATTAGCTAAGTGAAAGAAAAAGAAAAGGGAATCTTTACCATAAAGAAAGAACATCTCCATTTCAGATCTCCAATTCCCTCATCCAGGTCGGGGAGGACGACATTCTACCCAAAAGCCCAATTTACAGGAAGTTGAGGGAACAATCAAGCAACCCCCCCCCCCTTCCGCCTCAGGATGGATCACAAGGAAGGGAAACAAATATCCCGAAGACGCCGGCGGGTTCTCATTACCTTCCCTGTCTGAGGCTTCGTAGTATCCATGGGAACGAGGTCCTGTAATTATACAGATGGATCTCCACAACTCAACAAAAAAAAAAACTCCCTCGAACTCATTTGCCATTTGCGCGATGAGACAAACACCTTCCGGGGTTCTTGGAAGAAAAGAAATAGTTTGTCAGCGAAGATCAGCTGCCGCTATGTTGATGGATGATTTCGGTAATGAGGGGGTTAGATGTCAAGATGGATACATTCTACATAAAGGAAGGATGAAGACACAATACAGACAAGCAGGCACACACACGCACACGCACACACACACACACACACACACACACACACACACACACACACACACACACACACACACACACACACACACACACACACACACACACACTTCACTCACACTCTATTTATTTGCTATTCATACGAACTTATACAAAATACACCCAACTTACATAAAACACGTCATTGCTAAGGGGTCATGAAATAGTCAAATCAAGGCACTGAATAAAACGTTATCTCAGTAAAAAAAAAAAAATCTATTCTATGCCATCTATCTGGAATAAGAACCATGGCACAAACAGAGCCTCCTGGAATTACCCTTCGAATCGAAGCCTTTTCATTTCTCATTGAATTACTGGATCTTTTTACCTTCAACAGACAGTCGAAATGTTGTTCGAAATTCCCTCCCGCGTTGTGTCAACTCTTTGTATCAACGTAAATGTGTTTGATGGAATGTTCTTAAGCTGAGGTCCTGAATTTATTTCTGTCAGGAACATCCAA
>NC_051386.1:64117156-64119656 GCF_015228065.2 Penaeus monodon | reverse complement strand
TAATTTTCTTTATGAATAGTGTCTAGTGACATTACATAGTCTTGCAAGACATGCGTTTTTTGTTATTTACTTTTTTTTCATTAGTTTTATTATTATTATTATTTTCATGATTATTTTAATTATCATAATTATTAACACTATCATTATTATTATTATTATTATTATTTTATTATTATTATTATTATTATTATTATTATTATTATTATTATCATTATTATTATTATTATCACCATCATCATCATCATTATTAGTAATATCATTACCATCATTATTATTGTCATTAGTATTATATTATCATTATTAATAGTAGTATTTTATTTTTTTTTTTTTACGGTAGGTTCATGTTTGAGCCGCCCTGGTCACAGCATGATACTTAATTGTAGTTTTTATGTTGTGATGCTCTTGGAGTGAGTACGTGGTAGGGTCCCCAGTTCCTTTCCACGGAGGGTGCCGGTGTTACCTTTTAGGTAATCATTCTCACTATTTATCCGGGCTTGGGACCAGCACTGACTTGGGCTGGCTTGGCCACCCAGTGGCTAGGTAGGCAATCGAGGTGAAGTTCCTTGCCCAAGGCAGCAACCCGACGGCCGGTGACTCGAACCCTCGAACTCAGATTGCCGTCGTGACAGTCTTGAGTCCAATGCTCTAACCACTCGGCCACCGCGGCCTATATAATAGTAGTATTAGTATTATGTATATCTCCATATTCCTACAATATGTGTGTTTGTTGGTGCGTGTGTGTTTGCGCGCGCGCGCGTGCTTGCGTGTATATTGTTGACATTAATAAACCTAATAGATAAATAAAAATCAAACACCATACTGAAAAGGGCCAAATGAAAATAAGCACTAATGCCTCCCGTAACCCGCTGTAAACACCGCCCCGGCCATTAGCGAAGGGGCGCCTTGACGTGCACGCGACACTTTCATTCCCTGGCCAGCCCCGGCCGCGGTGAACAATTGAATCGCGTCCCGTTTGTTCAGCATTTCACTGACAGTTCTATCACGTCAGCCGTTCCCAGCGGTGACGCAGATACGTTAATCGAAAACAAAAATCTTTCACTAACTCTTTTACTGAAAAAAAAAAAAAAAAAATGTTGGCCAAAAACGTTTATTCTCTTTAAAACATAAAAAACAACAACGAAATAGTGATGTTAACTGTTGGTTTAGCCGTATTTAAAATGTGTGTTTTTCAGCGGTTCCAATAGCAGTCAGTGTGTGAAAGATGGCGAATGAATGTTTAAGCGCTAATTGAAAAGTACTAATGATCATTTTGCTATTTTTCAGTTTTAATGTAATGGTGGGTGATTTAATATTTTGCTTGGTTAATATATATATATATTTTTTTAGGTTGAAGGAGTGTCTTTTATTTCTGTTACCATCAAAGATGAGGATGAAGATGATGATGATGATGATGATGATGATGATGACGATGACGATGACGATGACGATGACGATGACGATGACGATGACGATGACGATGACGATGACGATAATAATGATGATAATGATTATGATGATGACGATAATGATAATGAAGATGAGCTAGATGACGATGATGGAGGTGGTGGTTATTGGTGACGGTAAAGATGATATTGATAAAGAGAAAGATGATTGGATGTTGAATCCTCCGCAGAGAGAGGCGCTCGCACACACACAGGACCTGTACGATCATCAACAGATATGAACATAAACGAGATTCCTTCCTTATTTTTAACTCATTATTTTCTTCACGACAAGGGAAACACCAGGCCAAGTTAAGCAATATTGCAAGTTTGCAAGCTGCGCCTCGCATCTGTGACTTCTTGCAAAAGACTTCCTCTCAAGTTCAGGGATTTTGACATGGCCGAAGAAATGCATGAAGTGCATGAGGCTTCTTGGGATCTGGCATTTGTTCGTACATATTAAAGTACTTCTAGATTTCCATTCTATTCTTCCATGTTAAAGAAATTCTAGATTTCCATTCTATTCCCTCGCTTTGTCGCAATAGAGACAGCTGTGAACAATAGCTTGTAGATAGAAAAAATGTGTATATATATATATATATATATATATATATATATATATATATATATATCATCATCATCATCATCATCATCATCATCATCATCATCATCATCATCATCATCATCATCATCATCATCATCATCATCATCATCATCATTATCATCATCATCATCATAATCAGCCTGAACCAGTCCACTGCAGGACGTAGGCCTATCCCAATCTTTTCCATCTTTGTCTGTCTTGCGTTTTTTGTTTCCAGTCTTGGCCCCCAAATCTATAGCCCAGTCTGTTACTTTCTTTGACCATCTGTCGTCCTGTGTCCGACATATATGACCCGCCCATTGCCATTTTTTTCTTTTTGGTGCACCCAAGTATATCTTCCACTTTTGTCTGTTTTGTCGCCTTCATTCGATTTCTTTGGCTAATTTCCAGCATCAACCTCTCTATCCCTCTCTGGCCACTTATTAGTTTATATATATTAATATACTAATTATAT
>NC_051386.1:64094656-64099656 GCF_015228065.2 Penaeus monodon | reverse complement strand
AAATAGAGATGGCGACTCGATAAAAACACCGGGCGGAAGGCAACGGCAAACCACCACTCTAAATTGCCAAGAAAATCATGGAAATCCATGATCGCCAACGTCCTTGTAGGACAGGGCACTTAAAAAAAAAAAATCTATATGTACATATATATATATTTATTTATGTTTATATATATATATATATATATATATATATATATATATATATATATATATATATATATATATATATATATATATATATATTTATAGACATACGGATGGACCGAGAGATCATCTCTCGCAAAGCATCGCAGCGCGTCTTCCGAAGGCCTCCATGCAACACATAACTTGCTTAAGGATAATGACCCGAAAGGCTACTTTTCGGAAGGAAAAAATCGGAGAAGCTATTCAGCTCGGACAGAAAAAGCCATTTTCTAATTAAACTTCACACTCTCAGACTCCTCGTCTCCCTCGCCTCTTTCTTCTTTTCTTCCTCCTTCCTCCTCCTCCTCCCCTCGCCTCATTTTTTCCCTCTCCTCCTTCTTCTCTTCCTCCTTCTCCTCTCATCCTCTTCCTCCTCATCCTCCTCCTCTTCCTCCTCCTCCTCCTCCAACCTCCTCCTGCACCTCCTCAACTCATCTCCTCCTCTCCTCCTCCTCCTCCTCCTCCTCCTCCTCCTCCCCCTCCTCCTCCTCCTCCTCCTCCCCTCCCCTTCCTCCTCCAACCTCTCATCTTCCTCCTCCTCCTCCTCCCCTCCTCTTTCTCCTCTTCCTCTCCTTTCCTCCTCCTCCTCCTACCCTCACCTCCACCTCCTCCTCCTCCTCGCTCCTCCTCCTTCTCCTCCTCCTTCTCCCCCTCCTCCTCCTCCTCCCCCTCCGCCTCCTCCTCCTCCTCCTTCTCCCCCTCCCCTTCCTCCCCCTCCCTCCCCCTCCTCCCCCTCCTCCCCCTCGTCCTCCTCCGCCTCCTCCTTCCAGACTGCAAATCCAACGCCAGTAATTGGCTTCAACATCGTTCGCTTGTTCCCTTTGTAGTATAGCGTCCGAGAAATTCAAAAGAAAAAAACGGAAAGGAAGGAAAATGGAGAGGAGAAAAAAGGAAGAAAACAAAGCGGGAAAAACACGGAACTGATCCTTCCCAAAAGCCGTTCATCAGGAGAGGAGAGAAGCTTGCGAGTGCGAGCGGAAGCCTCACCTGTTGAGACCGAGAAACAGCGAGACTTCCGTCGAGGCGCGAGAGCCGTTGGGGAGAAAAACAAACAAACCTGCTGTGTCTCGGTCATTATTCGGATAAAAGCGGGGATGACTTTTTTTATGCAGCCCCTACGTTCATTAAAGACGAATGTTGCTTCCTGGGTGTTGCATAATCCAACAGGCATGGACCCGAGTTCAACCTTCACTTTTATGCCCGCCGTTTATTGGCTCGGTGCGTAATAGAGTACGAGCAAATAATTCAGGGCGTGTTTTAGCCTATATTACGGTGGGTTGGTTGATATAGTGGACGTGGGTGTTTGGTTGCCTGGGAATAAAGATATTGTGTGGGCAAGATATAAGCCGTAGCCCACAGCCAGCGCCGACCTCGAAATAATACAAGATGATTAAAATACCATTGGGATTAATGGGTTCGGGTTTTAAGTCCCTCTTCTTCTTTTAACTGGAGGTACATGGATTCATTATGACGTCTGCTTTGCTATTATAGAAATGGTACAGAGTCAGGAATTATAGTTTCAGGTTAAAGTTCACATCTTTTTTAAGATATATAGTTATACAAATTTATATCACATAAATTTATATCATATAAAATCACAGGCGAGAATTAAACATGACAAAATGTTATTTCAAACCAGGAATAGAATATGAAGCTGAAGGTTAAATCTCTCCTTACTTGCCTCTATATGAATTAATAACACGATACGGCGTGTGAATATCACATAACAAGTTGTCTTTCTGGTTAGGGAATATGTGTCTATTTTTTTCCAATTTTTCCCAGTTGTAAAATCATTACGTCACGCAGCCACCTCTAAAATTTCAACGCGCCAACGTGTCCCCCATAGCCCTTCCTTATCTCGAAGGCCTGCCAGTCATCACGACATTTTATCCTTATTATTTGTTAATAATTGCATATCTCCTTGGATATCCTTGAAGCAAGAAAGACCTACGTGAAATATATGCTTATCATTCCACATAAACTAAGTATGCATTGCAATATCCGGTGCTTAAAAGACCTTCTGTTATACAGCTATCTAACGTTGGCACCATAAAACTATGTCATGTTTTATGATAGAATTGCTTTTGGATAAATATTTAGATTAAGGCTTAGAGACATGTCTGCATGATGAAGAGAAAAGGAAATTATTTGAGAAAAATGACAATATCATACAACCCCAATGTAAGGAAATCCATTATGTCCAAATATCTTCACTTTACATCGTGTTTATCCGTAAAATTACAGTTGTTCACAGGCACATATACATTATCATATATAAAATATATATGAAATTGAACATTAATGATAATGTTTGATATAAATGGTAGTAATGATCATTTTAAAGACAAGATGATGGTAATGAAGTTAAAATAATACTGATAAGCAGAGAAAAGCAAATAATACTTGATTGATAATTGATAGTAATCGCACTAATTACAGTACCAATGACTAAAGTAAAAGGAGCGTTGAGTTCTGCTATGAAGGATAATTAACTGTTACTAATAAAAATAATAATCCATAGCATTAAATTTACATTAAAAACAATGTTGGAAAGGATGTAATATCATAAAGGTATTTGAGAACTACTATTGATATTAATTCATAATTTAATTATATTGCATAATACGGATTTTCTTTTGAACAAGCGAGTTCCTTGATTAGAATTCATGTTCAGAAACCTTACGCGCGGGTTCTGTGTATTGCAATTAACACCTCCACGCTCTCTCTCTCTCTCTCTCTCTCTCTCTCTCTCTCTCTCTCTCTCTCTCTCTCTCTCTCTCTCTCTCTCTCTATATATATAATATATCTATATATATCTATAATATATATATATATATATATATATATATATATATTATATTTCCCTATCTCCCTCACTCCTCTCCTTTCCTCCCTTCTTTAAGTGAAATGCAGACGCTGTTACGGCCAATAAATATCTCGCAAACATCTTAATTCGAAGTCTAGGCTCCATCACCGCACTGGCATGGCTTGCGGTCGAGGCCACAGCGAGACGCACCAAGGCAAACTCCCGGCGTAGGCAATACCTCAGCGCCATACCCAGAGCGGAGTTTGTTGGAGTGTGCGGCCCGGCGACTCCCCTGCCCGGTTATTGCGGCATCGACCAGTTCCAGTGATGGAGGCAGCGAGCCCGTGCCGGGGGGGGGGGGTCAGGTCCTCCTTTTTCGCTGGGCCGAGGGCGATGTCGGGATGGCCAAGGGCGGGGAAATGTGAGGGCAGCGAGGCGTTATGCCTATGTCTGTTACATCTGTCTATAGCTATATTAATATATCTATGCATCTGTCTACTTGTATATCCATCTATCCAGCCAACTATAGATATAATTTTATGTGAGTATTGCGTGTGTGTGTGTGTTACGTATAATATATTATATATATATATATATATATATATATATATATATATATATATATACTATATTACATATATATATATATATATATATATATATATAATATATATAATATATATATATATATATATATATATATATATATATATATATATATATATATATATATTATATATTATGTATTTTATTATGTGTGTTGTGTGTGTGTGTGTGTGTGTGTGTGTGTGTGTACAGTAATAGAGACAGATAGATATAGAAGGATATATGAGTTTGTATTTATTATTTATGTATACTATATAAGACTTGATAAAAGTCCGGGAATTTTTCATACAATACAGCAAGCATATTGCTGGATTTAAGCATGGCATATTGTCCAAAGTTTGAATAAACTTTTCCTAACTTATCTCCCGCGCATTCTTATTGGCAATATGTCAGAGAGTTTGAGCATAAATCTGAAAAAGGGAAAGACTGAATAAACGCGAATGAATAAACGGATTTGCTCTGAACTCCGAATCGCCTCGTCCACAAACTCGCGCAACAAACAATCGAAGTTTTCAATAGCGCTTTCATAACTCAAGCACTTATACCGAAAATGGCTTCCGGTAAAATAACGTAAATGGCATCATTGGCAAGGATAATAATCCTTATTACATATAATGACCCCCACTGCATTCAGTACAGGATATTGCATAAGGAACTTCCAATTAGGAAAATGCAAGTAGGATTGAGAACATAGAAAATTTGGGTACAGCATCTTCTATTTAACTTCATTTGATGTTCCTTATCTGAGCGTCGACTAAGCAAATCGGAGCCTCAATCGGCAGAGGGCGAATAAACAAAGAAGGTCTAAATAAATGAATGAAATAAAGTAACTTATTAACAATTAATTCAAGACTGGCTTTGGCAGAGAAACCTTTCACTCTCGCTCACTCACGGATGTACAAATACACATATACACAAACCAGTTCATTTGTTTTCTCCTCGGAAATACAGAAAATTTTTCTTATATACAATACTGCAAGGCTAGGAAATATATTCAGTGGATAAAAGGCCACAATTCGTAAACTACATGTCAAATAGGATTTTTGTTTCATATCCTGGGATTGGTATCACATGAAAAAAAGAAATCTAATATAATTTACAATATAATATGTATATATGCTGCACAGACGCTGTCATTAATCTGATTACACAGTTTCTTCCACATAGAACCAGATAGATTAAAGACATTAAATCAGAATAAAACACAACTTTGTTACTGTGATAAGGCCGCTGCTATTTCTGCTACCGTCACCCCATCCACTACTTCTAGTGCTGCAACTGCTACTGCTGCTTATTACTTCTACTACCACTACTGCTACCAATTGTTTTAAGTACCTTGACTACTAATAAAGGAAAGATGATGATAATGATATTGGTTTTGATAACAATGATAATAATAATA
>NC_051386.1:64072757-64078547 GCF_015228065.2 Penaeus monodon | reverse complement strand
AAAAAAAAAAAAAAAAAACCAAAAAATAAACCTGTATTCTCTCTAGACGTAATCCCTTACACAGCGTCTCCAAACAGGAAACCTTATACCAAAAAAAGGGGAAAAAACATATTCAAATTCCCGTTCCCAAAAGAAAGGCCCCGAAAAAAAGAGTCTCCCGAGACATAAAAAATGCCTCCACAGCCGGATTTTCAAGCTGAGCATATTTGCTTATCAAACACAGCAAGTTCCCATCTCTGCGCTACGTCGCTATGACAACATTGGCCGAAGACAGTCGAGGTTAAGCATATATTCGATAAGTCCAAGACGCAATTACACTAACCCGGGCGCGCGTATCCACACATGCATACCCGTGTGCAAACGTAAACATGGAGACATAGGTATATGTCTGCGCACAGGAGACGCTAACACATACAGCCATGTATATATTATCAGGAAAATGATTGGTATAGCTCTATTAGCCACGCTCAGGCTGTTGCATTTCTTTGTACGTAAACTGTCTTTTTTATTTTTATTATTATTCGGTCGATTTAATGACGTTCGCATTTGAAGTACAAAAAAATCTTACATTTACTTGTTTTGCATTCATCTTTCTATTTATTTCTAACAAAGTTTGACTTACTCGTCTATAACGAGAGAGAGAGAGAGAGAGAGAGAGAGAGAGAGAGAGAGAGAGAGAGAGAGAAAGATGAGATAGAGAGATGAAGAGAGAAGAAAGAAGAGAGACGGAGAGAGAGAGAGAGAGAGAGAAGATAGAGAGAGAGATAGAGAGAGAGAGAGAGAGAGAGAGAGAGAGAGAGAGAGAGAGAGAGAGAGAGAGAGAGAGAGAGAGAGAGCAGAAAATCAAACTCGCCGAAAAATATCCCCACAGCCATTGTCATTAACTTCCTACTCCCAACCTTCTCAGCTTCCCTTCCCCCCTCGCTCCCCTTCTCTCTAGGATAAAAAGAAGAGAAACTAAAACCAGTAGAAAAGTAAACTAATCTATTAATAAATATTAAAAAAGAACACTTCATTCGCAAACTCTGTCTGTCTGTCCGTCTGTCTGTCTGTCTTTATGTATGTATGTATGTATGTCTTTGTCTCTGTCTCTGTCTGTCTGTCTGTCTCTCTCTCTCTCTCTCTCTCTCTCTCTCTCTCTCTCTCTCTCTCTCTCTCTCTCTCTCTCTCTCTCTCTCTATCTATCTTCTATCTCTCTCTCTCTGTCTTTCTCTCTCTCTCTCTTTCTCTCTGTATCTCTCGCGATCGCCCAGTGACTTAACCACCTAACCAAAAGCAGCGAGAGATGGCACTGCAGCGGGAGGAAATTATGGCACTCTTTTATCGAGGCCTCTTTTGCGCCATATAATAAAAGGTAAACATTAAATAAATGATGAAGTCATTTATCATAAAAAAGAAGAAATAAACGTGATAAGTAATTATTATAATATTAAAAAAGAAATTCATTGAAACTCAATGCTTGTCTGCTCTTTTTTATGTAGTATTATAGTTATGTACTTTGCCTAGTTAATGTCTGTGGTCTTCTCCTCTCTGATCTATTCTCTAAATCTTCTATCATCAATCTCTCACTCTCTCCTTCACTATCTCTATCTTTCTCTCTCTCTCTCTTCTTCTCCTCTCTTTCTCTCTGTATCTCGGATGCAACCCAGGACTTAACCCCTAACAAAAGACGAGACAGTCATGCAGCGGTAGGAATATCACTTTTTATCAGGCTCTTTTGCCATATATAAAAGGACTGTTATATCTCGGTAATCTATACAATATCAGTTTGATAGTACTATTCAATAAAAATTGATCTAGCAATCTATAAATCATATCCTTAATTAATAATTATAGCTAATATCAGATCGATTATATTTAAGATTAATTTTTGTACTACACCTTCTAGAATAGTCATGGCGGAATATAGTAGACTTTAACAACGTATGACGCGTAACTCTGTCCCTGTCATACCGACGTTAAGTTATAAATCTTCCGTTATGGAAATTATTTGATCCATTTCCGTTCGTATCTTCTCGCATTCACACACACAAAATGAATTAATAAACAAATCAACTAGAGTGAAAAAAAGATAAATAAAACTAACACGCAATCTCAGAAAGTGTATCTAATCAAATGTCAGTTTTTTCAGTTGTTTTTTTTTTTCTTTATTTTTTTTTTTATTTTTTTCTCCCCGACGAAAGGAAACTGTAAGAAAGGATCCTGGAGGCCCGGAAGGTGAGGCCAAGGAGGCCAGCAAACAGGCGGAAGGGCGTAAGAAGGCCGGGGAAGAATTTCAAAACTTGTCGCGGCAAACAAGGCAAGTTGCAGTAACAAGGCAAATAGACGGCGCCTCCAGTGTTTAGAACCTGCGGATCTTGCGCCGGGAATTTGCTTCGCTTGCCGTGTGTCTGTGTTTGTGTGGATTTTTTTTTTCTTTATTCTCTCTTCTTCTTCTTCTACTTTTCCATGAGGATATTTTTCTTTTACATTCTTCTTTTGTATTCTTTTTCTTTTTCTTTTCACCTTCGTTTTTTTCTTCTTCTTTTGAAGTGGATATTTTTTTCTTTTTCTTTTTTTTCTTTTCCTTTTTTATCTTTATTTTTTCCTAAGGTTTCTTCTTATTCTTGTTATCTTAATCAAGAGGAGCATTGGCCTTTTAACTTTTTTTATCAGGTTTTAATCTGCATGTTTTTCTTTCTCTTTTTCTTTTCAATTTGATTACCTTTGTTCTATATATCTATTATTGCATTTATCTGTGCTGTACATACATGTACAAATTTAATAAAGATAATGCCGTACCTGTCTCAAAAGTATCTTATCTCACATTGCCAAACTATCTTATCTCACATTGTCGGAGTATCCCGTGATAATAATTGATTCAAAGAATGTATTATCTTAGACGATTTCGCTCCAAGTATATAGCATATCTTGCACATCTATAATTCTTGCCTGAAGTATTAGGGAAACCGTAACTTAACTTCACCTATGGCCTCTACTTGATTAGATATTTTTCTTACAGTAGGCTAGATTAGTTTATTCATTTTCAAGGGAATATGATAACTATATGACTTTACAGGGCTTCCGTATTCGTATGTCGGTGTGTCACGGAGATCTTGAGTGAGCGGCCGGCCGGGAAAGGGTCTGAACCACATCTAGTCATTCGCGCACCAGAGCCCTCACTGTTCCCCTCGACGATCCGGGTCCCTGGGCATTCGTGACTTGAACAGCGACAGCATTCAAATGACTCGCTTCGCCTGCCTGGTTGTCTGCCTACGTCTCTGTTTGTTTGTCAGTCTCTCTCTCTCTCTCTTTCTCTCTCTCTCTCTCTCTCTCTCTCTCTTCTCTCTCCTCTCTCTCTCTCCTCTCTCTCTCTCTCTTCTCACTCTCTCTCTCTCTCTCTATTCTCTCTCTCTCTCTCTCTCTCTCTATATATCTATATATATCTATATATCTTTCTCCCCCCCTCTCTCCCTCTCCTCTCTCTCTCTCTCTCTCTCTCTCTCTCCTCTCTCTCTCTCTCTCTCTCTCTCTCTCTCTCTCTCTCTCTCTCTCTCTCTCTCTCTCTCTCTCTCTCTCTCTCTCTCTCTCTCTCTCTCTCTCTCTCTCTCTCTCTCTCTCTCTCTTTTCATCGTCTGTCTCTCTTTGTATTGTAATTGTTAAGCCTGACGTATAGCCATTTGTAATATAAACCTTGCAACCAATAGTTTCCTATTAGTGATTTTTCTGACGATCTCCGTCTCACTTTATTCCTCAATCGCTTTTCTCCTTCTTCCTACCTCCTCTCTCCCTTTTCTTACATGTCTCCTCTTCCCTTCTGCCCCTCTTCTTTTCCTCTTCTTTCCTAAAATTTATTTTCGTTTTTTTTCCTCCCCCCCCTCTTCTCTCTTTCTCTCTCTCTCTCTCTCTCTCTCTCTCTCTCTCTCTCTCTCTCTCTCTCTCTTCGCTCTCTCTCTCTCTCTCTCTCGCTCTCTCTCTCTCCTTCTCCTATCATTCGGCTCACCCTCCTTTCCCTGATAACTCCTTCAAACACACTTCGCTGCATCCTATCCCGGAGTCTCAGGCAATATGCGTGCGCGCGTGTGTGTGTGTGTGTGTGTGTGTGTGTGTGTGTGTGTGTGTGTGTGTGTGTGTGTGTGTGTGTGTGTGTGTGTGTGTGTGTGTGTGTGTGTGTGTGTGTGTGTGTGTGTGTGTGTGTGTGTGTGTGTGTGTTTGTGTTTATGTGGGTGTGTGTAAGGGGTGTGCATGTGTACCTGTTTATATGGGGTGGGGGGAGGTGATAACGGGAAAGATAACGCTAACTGCACCACGAAATTGTATCAGCGAATGTACACATACATATATGCATGTCCCGCGTGCATGCGCTTCACCTGATAGAAGCGAGGATAATATGTGGAATCTGCCGCCCCCGTAATCCGAGCAATTAGTGAACACCAACCGTGAAACAAACACCATTAGGCCAACAGCAGTCTCGACGCAATCCTACGGCGAAGTCCTATTTGAGGAGGATCTACCTGCCCTCTGGGTCAAGGTGTGTGGCATGACGAAGGATACCTGGAAGAAAGCAATGTAATTGCTTTGAACTTGCAATGCATTTTGACATTCTTATTTTTGGCGGGTCAGAAACACGAGGGTTGAATTTTGCTCAGCAAAAGTAGCATGTTGAATATTATTTATGATACCTGATTAAGTATATCGTGATTTATGATACCTAATTATGTATATCATATTTAAGATATTCGAGTGAAATCACAGAGCAAGGGTTTTCATTGGGTAAATAATTTAAGGAAGAGTATGCAAGAGTGCTCATTTCCTCTAATGAAAGGGCAACGGCATGCATCATAATGTATAGATAATCAAGCCAGAAGTAAATATATCTGTGAAAGTAAATACACTGATGATGAAGATACTAACTACAATAACTATGATATCATGTGTTACTGTGATTGATAATGATTATGATTAAATGGCAATGACAGATCAGTATTGATAGTAATGATAGCGGTAATAAGATCCTTTCAGTACAATATAATGGTTTTATCTAAACTTCGAGACAACACGTAAAAAAAAAAAAAATTGTATGTGTTATGTCTATGCATACATATACATAGGATCAGAATGATAAACTCAAGTAAATTTACGCTATAAACTATAGAGCGCGTTTGAAGAAAGTAATTGAAATCCTAACCTATTATCATGTCGAACCCATATCACACGCATTATTCTCTTCCACCCTCGTATCAATAATTACAATATTCCCAAAGGATTTAGCACAGAAGATCGACACAATGCGAACGATTTTGTTCTGGAAGGTCCTAGATTTCGAGGTACAAATGCCCTCAAAAATTTCTTGCAGGATTGAATTACATCTCCAGAACCCCGAGTAAATAAAATGGGTACTTTTTGAGAACGAAATGAAAATTGGGTCTTATTTTGTGTTATCATGTACAAGGCCTGGTAGGTGCCTCCTTGTGCAGTAGAAGCAATCACAGTATGTAAATGGATTTATTGAGATGCTGATGGGGATTGGCCATGGTTAGTTTCCCCATCTGAAACATATTCATGTCCATGTTCTTTATCGACGAACTTTGAATATATATTAGTAACTGGACTGACACAGATGCGTGCACCATATGATAATATTTGACGTGCACCTCAAACAGCAAAGATTACATAAGCTGCTTACACAACTGCCTAACCTATGGCAGTGGCAGCATCACCTCCAGGCAACAGCAAATCATAAGGCCCTGCAAATAAACCCTGATCCGTACTCAACGTATTGCTTTTAAGGCCCAGGTACACAGCTGTAGT
>NC_051386.1:64055257-64057757 GCF_015228065.2 Penaeus monodon | reverse complement strand
ATAGGCGCTGCCAGGCCCTTCCGCCGTCGTGCGCTTTGGAAGGAGACTCGGGGAAAGACAGGGATCTTTGTTTATAGCATATGTATTGTGTAAATATATATATATATATATATATATATATATATATATATATATATATATAATATATATATATATATTGTGTGTGTGTGTGTGTGTGTGTGTGTGTGTGTGTGTGTGTGTGTGTGTGGGTGTGTGTGTGTGCATGTGTGTGTGCGTGTGGGGGGGGGGGGGTCGAGGATTCGGACTCGGAGGACGAAAATTCGGATTTCGATTACTCGGACCTGGAGGACGAGGTCGAGGACTCGGATGATGATGACTTAAATCGTCCTCCACCGCCTCGAAGTCCCTCAAGGCTTGTGAGATAAGGATGAGCAGGGAATGAGAAGGTGAGGAAAGTGACTTGTGACGCAGGGGAGACTTCTCCTAGGACATCTGCGTTTTGATGAATGAATCGATTGCCTACCTAGCCACTGGGTGGGCAAGCCAGCCCAAGTCAGTGCTGGTCCCAAGCCCGGATTAAATAGAGAGAATGATTACCTAAAAGGTAACCCCGGCACTCTCCGTGGAAAGGAACTGGGGACCCTACCACGTACTCACTCCAAGAGCATCACAACATGAAAACTACAGTTAAGTATCATGCTGTGACCACGGCGGCTCAGACATGAACCTACCGTAATAAAAAAAAAAAAAAAAAAAAAAAAAAAAAAAAAAAAAAATATATATATATATATATATATATATATATATATATATATATATATATATATATTATATATATATATATATATATATATATATAACACACACACACACACACACACACACACACACACACACACACACACACATATATATATATATATATATATATATATATATATATATATATAGTATGTATATATATATAATATATATAATATATATATATATATATATTTATATATATATATATATATATATATATATATATATATATATATATATATATTTATACACACACACAAACACACCAATAAATAGATAGATAGATAAATACACATATATAGATATACATATGGATGCAAAAAGTCATGCAACGCAAATCAACTGCGTTTCTAAATGCAATTCGTCCCCATCGATCCTTTCTCTTTCAAATGCAAATCAAGTGATATCAAAAAGTTCACTATTAGTAATTAACATGCAGTCGTGCTAAAGTTAAAAGTTAATGAAGATGAAGAGAGGATTAATGTTGACGATAATGATGTTAATAATTATAATAAGCGTAATGATAATGAAGAGATTATTAGTAGTAATAATTAGCAATAACAAAAATGATAAAATTAATGAGAATAATAAATAGCAATAACAATAATGATAATGATAATAAAGATAATAATGACAGTGATGATTACAATATCAGTGTTGTTAGTCCCCATAAATATTTTTCCTCTGCCTCTCGCATTCCGTTTATTTCCTGAAAATGTGAAAATCCAGTAGTGTGCAACAACAACAACAACAACAAAAGAATAGATCGACATGCTGGGCAATGACCCGACACTATAATGGATGATTTATTTTTATGTTCAAAGTGACTCTTACATAAGGGGAAGGAATGTGTTCGGGTCAATGCCGGATTGTACACGAATTCTTTATATGCTCCGTAGTATATCATATGCCTCATTTTATTATTCTCCTCTGCTGTTTTATAATTTATCTTCATTTTGTTTCGTTATTAATGTTTGGTTTCGTTTTGTATCTTGATCCATGATTGCGTGTCGTGTTCGTGATATGTTTCCTTACGTCGGGGGTTTATGAGTTACAGAAGGTAATCGGCGCCTTTTGCGATATCGAATGACCATTACTGAATAAAACATATTTTCTTTTCTAAAATACGTGTCTATCCTTCAAAATATTCATGATTGATTTAATAGATTCTGAACAATGTCTTTCCGGAGGAGGACCGCTGGCTGGAACCGATAGTCGATCGCTCATCATGCTCAAATTTCGTATCGTAAAAGTGGCATAAGTTTATTAAGGGTTTCTTTATTGGTGTTTCCAAAATCATGTTTTCCTTTTTTTCGTCTTTATTTTCTTTAGGGGGGAGGGGAATAGGCACTGTGAACCACTTGTGTGAGTGTAAAATGCTGTGTCAATGTGATTTATCAACATACTTTCATAAGAGTCAAAAATATATAAATTAATTTAGACATCGATTAATATCTAGACTTCACAACCCTATCATTTCGAAAGGCAAACACCATTATACTATAAGCACATAAATAATGTGAAGAAAAAAATATGACGAAGATGTACTTGAAACCGGTTAAATATATTGTATTGTGAAGATATTCATTCTTGTTCCTACCTCTTCTACATTTGCCAACACGAATACGGTTATGATAATGTGTATATGTGAATGTTTCTGTGTTTTAAATAGACAGTAAGGTGTTTGGCAGAAGCGGCTGCGAGAGAGAAGGAGAGAGGAATCCACGTAGCGTAG
>NC_051386.1:64000257-64002757 GCF_015228065.2 Penaeus monodon | reverse complement strand
GCATAATAATCCAAAGATAATACAAACCGCAATCATGATTTCTAAAAAAAAATTATTGGAAAAAGAAGAGAAAAAGAGAAATGTAGAACTAAAAGAGAAATAAGAAAACTCGAATAAAGAAAATGTTCGTTTCCCTCCGGGTTTTATGACGTCACGATCCCGATCTTCCTTCGCCTCATAACATTGTGTGTTTATGTCAGTGTCTTATGCGTCTTCATTATCTTTCGGGAAAAAAATCAGTTTCTTTTCTTACGCTTTGCTGCGATTTCCTTGTTGTTGTTGTTAGCATGTGTTGTTTTTCTATTGGTTTGATAACAGAAAAACAGAAATGGGATTTGTATTAAAGATGGTAGGGATAAAATGCCAATAATAATCTTAATCTCTCTCTCTCTCTCTCTCTCTCTCTCTCTCTCTCTCTCTCTCTCTCTCTCTCTCTCTCTCTCTCTCTCTCTCTCTCTCTCTCTCTCTCTCTCTCTCACTCACTCACTCTCTCTCTCTCTCTTTCCTTCGCTCTTCCTCTCTGTCTCTGTCTCTCTCTTTCATTATCTCACCTCTGACTCTCATTTCCACTCCTCTTCCTCTTTCCCTTCCTCTGCCTCACAGTCCCTCCTCTGCTCTCTCCGCGTAAAACAGAAAAAGATGAAGACAAATGCGTTTGTACTTCATCGATTCATTAAGCTTTTTTTTCAGGTAAAGTGTACCCGCTAACGTTTTTTTCTGGTCGGCATTACTCATTTGATCTTTTTATACAATGATTATCATAATTTTCGTTATTGTTATAGTTAGCAGAAGTAGCGTTACTGTTATATCAATGTTTAAATTGTAATCGTTATCGTTATTACTTTTATTAATATTCTAATATTATGATTTTTTCATTATTATTATTATTATTATTATCATTATTATTATTATTATTATTATTATTATTATTATTATTATATTATTATTATTTTTATTATCATTATTATTGTTATTATTATTATTATTATTATTATTATTATTATTATTATTATTATTATTATTATTATTGTTATTATTATTACTATAATCATTAACATTACTACTACTACTTTCTACTACTACTATACTACTACTATTATCATCTCTAATGTCATCATTATAACCATTATTATGACCACTTTATGCTATCGCTATCATCATAATCACTGCTTATTATTATTATTATTATCGTTTGCCATCAACATTATCATCACTCCTCTTATTATCATATATTTTCATTTGATCTTCCTCCTATTTTCTTATTCTCCTCTGCCTCATCTACATTTTTATCCTTTTTATTTTATTTACTGTTTATTATTATTATTATTATTATTCGTTCTTATGTTCTCTTGATTTTATTCTCCAATTTCCTTTCTCTTCCTGCCTCTTCTCATCCATTACTCTTGCATATTTTCTTCTTTCTTCTCACTTCCATTCTCTTCTTTCTTCTTCTTCTTCTTTTTCTTCATCACCCCTCTTCTTTCCTCATTTTTTCTTTCTTCATTACTCCTTTCTTCTCCTTTCTCCATTACTCTTCATTCATTCGTCCTTCCTCCCTCTTCCTTTTCTTCCTCTTTCGGTTTCATCTCCTTCCTTCTCTCTCCATTCTTCACCATTCGTCACTTTTCCCCTTTTCCTTCTCCGTTCCTCCTTCTTCATTCATCAGTACATACTTATGTTTCCTCCTTCCTTCTCCCTTTCTTCCATTTTTCTTCACCTTCCTTATTTTCTCTTCTTTGTTTTCCATACCCCTTACTTCCATCTTTCTCCTTACTTATCCATTCTCCATTCTTTATCTTCCTTCCTCAATTTCTCCTTTTCTCCTTCGTTCTCAGTATTTCCCTATTTTTGCTTCATTTTCACTTTTGTTTTTCGGCTAATTATTCTCCCTTGTCATTAGTCCAAGCCGTTTTTCAGGATTATTAACTCTCCCCATTTTTCTTTATTTTCCTCTTCTAATTCTGGTTTTATCTATGTGCATAATTGTTGATTTCATCAAAACGTAGAATTTATGGATTGCTTTGCATAATCTAATCATCTCCTCATCTCACGCCAGCGGTAACATTACGTCAAACATTCACACAAACACAACGAAAATAACATACACTTTAGTATACCTGCCTCTCCATCTAAACTACGTCCCTTACAGATCCATTCATAACCCTCGTTCTCCATAATGTTTTTAAAAGGAAGAGACGCATTTCACTTCCCTTTGCTAATTCTAATTCGATCGCCATCATTTCTAATTTTTTCGAAGCTTTTATAATTAGATTCTAATCCTTGCTCTGCTCAGACATGCGAATGTAACACACGTTATGCTAAGAGTTGTAATTAGATAAGTTTGACTCCCACGTTCTCTCGATTACACTGGCTTACTTGTCTACAGCTGGAGGGGTCATGGCTGCCGAATGAACTTTTTATAGTCATGTACATTATGTGCGCTTAAGGTCACTGCACACATTGGCACAAATGAGTGGAGTACGTGCACATGTACACATCT
>NC_051386.1:63976460-63978960 GCF_015228065.2 Penaeus monodon | reverse complement strand
CTGCCTGTCTGTCTGTCTGTCTCTGTCTGTCTGTCTGTCTGTCTGTTTGTTTGTGTGTTTGTGGATGTTACCAAGAAAAAAAGAAAAGTATAAAAATAATTGCACTACTACTGCTACTATGACTAATAATAACAATATCAATGATAGTGATAGTAATTATTAAAAAACAATAATGATAACAATAGTAATGGTAATAAAGTTAATAATGATAAGAATGATAACGTTAATTGTAATTATGATAATTATAATGATAATAATAATGATAATAATAATAATAGTAATAATAATAATAATAATAATAATAATAATAATAATAATAATAATAATAATAACAATAATCATAATAATAATAATAACAACAATAACCATAATAACAATAGTAAAAAATTGTGATAATAATAACAATTATAATGACGAGGATGATGGCAATAAAATCTTTAAAAATAATGGTAATAGTATAATAAATAATGATAACAATGGTAATAATAACAACAACACAACAATAAGAAGAAGAAGAAGGAGAAGAAGAAGAAGTAGAAGAAGAAAAAAAGAAATAATAATAATAATAATAATAATAATAATATAATAATAATAATAATAATAATAATAATCATTATTATTATTATTATCATTGACAGTAATGATGATGATGATACTAATGTACGAAAACGGAATTACCCAAAACGCAAAAAGTCTGATGCATAAAACTCACGTTCCCGATTTCTTGAACTGTTTCATATCTCCCTCCACCTCCCTCTCCCTCTCCCTTTTTTCGCCAGTCCCCTTGCAACCTGCAATTATTTTTGCAACCTAACAGCTAAAAGTTTCCTTCCTGAACTTTTATGGCCGCTGCATGAGCCGAAAACAATACTCAGGAAATAAATTGACATTGAAGCATTTGGATAAGTTTTTTGTTTTTGTTTTTTATGGATTTTCGTGCCTAGTTCTTTGTCTCTTTCTCTTCTTTTTTCTTCTTCTTTCTCCTCTCTCTCTCTCTTTCTCTCTCTCTCTCTCTCTCTCTATCTATCTATCTATCTCTCTCTCTCCACGCACGCAAGCATACATTTGTGTTTGTATGTGTAGCTATGAATGTATGTATGTAGGTAGGTAGGTATATATACATGCATACATACATAACAAGCATTAGAATAGCAATAAAAATGCCTTTCCACTGCACAGACCAAATCCAGGCCACCAAAAGCGGGGAAACAGAAATCGAAGCCTCGGAGACCCTTAGAACACCAAGAGAAGCCGCGGAACCGAAGCTCCGAAGCCCCAAAGCCTCTCCGTCATGTCAGTCTCCTTGGATGAAGACACATAGTTTCCATCAGGGTCACGCGCCAAAGCCATCTCCTGGACGCGTGCCCATAAATTCCGGGCATCATCGGTGACCGAAATCAAACCTCGTCTAATTATTGCGATAAATCATCTATCTACTCGGTTTATGTGTTTATGCGGAGTGTATAGAGAGATAAATCCCCGGGTTGGGAGCAGGGTGACAGGAAACAGGCTTTGTGGTGGATGGGGCCCATTGTGATGGCTCTGACTGGGCGTTCGTAAATAGAGAGAGAGAGAGAGAGAGAGAGAGAGAGAAGAGAGAGAGAGAGAGAGAGAGAGAGAGAGAGAGAGAGAGACAGACAGACAGACAGAGACAGAGACAGAGACAGAGGCAGAGAGGAAGGGAGAGGGAGAGGGGTGGTTGATGGAGAGAGAGAGAGAGAGAGAGAGAGAGAGAGAGAAAACTAAAAAAAAAAAATAGCGGAAGCGAAAGATGGAGAAGAGAGAGAGAGAGAGAGAGAGAGAGAGAGAGAGAGAGAGAGAGAGAGAGAGAGAGAGAGAGAGAGAGAGAGAGAAAAGAAACTAAAAAAAGAAAATTAGTGGAAGCGAAAGATGGGGTAGAGAGCGAGAGAAAGAGAGAAGAGGAAAGGGGAACATACATATAAACAGAAAAAAAACTGACTGAGAGAAATACGAGTGATATCCAATTAAACCAATCGAATAAAAAAATCCAACTACAATAACTTAGATATACCAATTATATCCCAAATTAAAAAAAAAAAAAAATAACGCAAAAACAAAACACAACACAAAAATTAAGTAGTAATAGAAACAGCACCAGTATTCAAAACAGTAGTACCATTAGCTGTGGTATCGACACCGCTCTTGCCAAACTCAATCACAACACCTAATCAGCCATATTGCAAAACTTTGCATTGGGTTACGATGCGGACTAAATTGAATTTCAACTTTATGACGAATATCGTTTAAAAGAAATTTCGTTTGTGACCCGTGATTTACGGTAAATTGAAAATAAACTTGGCTTGGTTATTATCCGTTAAATAACATATGTGAGACGGTTTTTTGATGATAAATACGGTTTTATACGACCAACTTCCTTGCAGTAAAAAAAGAGAAAAGAATGTACATTGTTTCACAGCTTTCGGAAAGAGATGCAAGATAAAGTAAGAAAGGTGAGGTAAGATAGGATAACAAAGGATGG
>NC_051386.1:63958960-63966460 GCF_015228065.2 Penaeus monodon | reverse complement strand
TGCAGAGGCGGATACATAGACAGATAGATAGATAGATTAAATAGATAGACATATAGAGAGATGGACAGATAAATAGATAGAAAGATAAATAGATGTACAGACTGACATACAAGTAGATGAATAGATAGACGGATAGATAGACAGAGGCACAGCAGAAGAGAGATAGATTGATAGATGAACAGATAGAGAAATGTATAGATACACATAGGAACGAAAAAAAAAAAGAAAGAACGACCAGGAGAGAGAGAGAGAGAGAGAGAGAGAGAGAGAGAGAGAGAGAGAGAGAGAGAGAGAGAGAGAGAGAGAGATCCAGGGAAGAGCAAATAGGACAGAGGACAAGACGATTAACATAGAGAACGAAAGGAGAGGGAAGAAAGGAGAGCATAAAAGAGGATGACTAATACGTTCTGTTCGCTTATTACATGTGAAGTAAAAGACTTCCCACTGTCTGTCTATTTGTCTGTCTGTCCGTCTCTTCTCTCTCTCTCTCTCTCTCTCTCTCTCTCTCTCTCTCTCTCTCACACACACACACACACACACACACACACACCACACCACACACACACACACACACACACACACACACACACACACACACAAACATGATAACACCCAAAACACACCACCACCCGAAGATTCACAACACTATCACATAAACAACACACCCCCGTGATAATACACTCGATCACCATTTACCCGAAAGATTAATACCTTTTTCCATAAAAGTTTACATCCCTCGGGTATATTTACTGATCACCAGAAGTAAATCGTGTCTTGCTTTCATGCACCTGCGTAGGGAGTACTCGCCCTTTCCTCTCAGGGAAGGACCGAGGCACTGGGTGCCCGGTCGACAACGCTCGGTTTGGTATATTATTCGTTATGGTGTGTGTGTGTGTGTGGGGGGTGGGGGGTGGTGGGGGTGGTAGTTTGTGTTGTATGATGTGATGTGTGTCCGTGTTCGATATATAAACGATTTCCCTTTACAGGAAAGAAGTTTTCGCATTACTAGTATCAACATAATTTCTGATTTTTTGTGGAAATTACCCATAGGCAAGATTATATTTTATCACTTAATTTCCTGCTCGTTATCCCCCTCACCTACTCTTTATCTGTTTACAACAAAATATTCATGAGCAAATTTTACTTCATTTTGTTCACATTATAATTTCACTTTGCTGTTTCTGTTATAAGCTATAATTAATAACAGTAATGACAGTAATGATAATGATAGTAATGGCATTGGTAAGATTAATGATAATGATAATAACATTAATGATAATAATAATGATAGTAATTATGGTAATAACAATGAGAGTAATAATAGTGATAGCAGGGATAACCATAATGATGATAATAACAACAACAATGATAATGATTATAATAACAATAATAGAAATAATAACAACAGGAATCATCACTATTTCTGTTATTATTATTATCGTTATTGTTATTGTTATTATTATTATTATTATTATTATTATTATTATTATTATTATTATTATTATTATTATTATTATTATTATTATTATAGTAGTAGTTGTAGTAGTAGTATCATCATCATCATCATCATCACCATCACCATCATCACTTTATCATTGGCATTATTATCATTATAATCATAATTACAATAAATAATGATAATGATAGTAATTATGATAATGATTTCATGAACATCATCTCTATTTTCGGTTACATAAGGTTAAGATCTTATGCTCAATTTAACGGCATGAATACTTAAATATAAAATCAAACTCTCCTGCACTCACCGTCCCACTGTGTATTCGAGCGTCCAACAATTTCTTTCGGAAAATTCTAATAACATTTGTGATTTCGAAACTTGTCAAACTCCGGGTGTGATTTTTGGCCCGTGACACCCGTTGTATACCATTATGTGCGTATATTTTTATCAGAAATGCTTGTTAAATCATTGCACAAGCATCTAGCGGCAAAATCGAGTTCTGTTGTCACAATGCTCACCGCTCGTTTGAGAAGCGAAGTTTGTTTATAGTCCTACTTGTGTTTCCGAATTCCTTTGCAATATTCCGGTGCAATGATCTCAAAGAGCCTGTGACGCCATCAGACAAGAGCTATTGTAATTCAGCGAAGGGCAAAATCCACCTTTCTACAGCGCGAAGGTAAACTGCTTCGTGTAGATTATATTGGAATGGAAAATGTTATCGGCCACTGCAAAGGGGCTGAAGGAGGGAGGCATCCTGGGTCCTATGTGGCCACGAATGAGAGGCGGTTAACATATTTATTAGCCGTAACGACGTCTGCACTTCTGTTAAATTTTGCAGATCTTTTACTTGCAACTTGTAAAAGGGTACCACTCTTTCCCCGCATCACTGACCACTTCCCAATATTTTAAGGGCTTCTCAACAGCTTCGAAAGGCCCACTGAACGAAACAATAAAATCCGTCGGAGTAAATAAAGATGAAAGCGTCACCACACTCGCAGATGCCTTGGCTATCTTCGACCGGACTCCAGGATCTACGAAATTTCTCAGACAGTTTTGAGACGATTCTGAGACTAAATTTTGAGACTCTCAAAAGTGTCTCTGGCCGGCGCGCTGCCACATATGAACACATCAACAAATAGATAGATTAAAGTAATACTTTTATATTACTCAAGCGAATATATATGGTTTAATCAGTTGTTATACTATTGCAGTTATGGTGACGTTCATTTCAAATAAAACCTAACAATCATCAAATAATATAAGTGAATATGTGGCACCAAAGCCATTCGATTGGCTACGACGTTTATTTGCGCTCATCATTTTATATAGATTAAAAAAAAAAAAAAAAACTTCAAATGTATGCAGATGTGTTTCTTCTAATCTAATGTGCTAGCGTTACATATATAAATACATATTTACAGGAAACAGACATGATTAATGAAAGTGAAATGACCTTTCCTGGAGCGCCGGGGCCGTGACATCGCCTTCTGCTAACTATTGTCATTAATAAATACCTTCAAATTCATGAAGATATGTTTTCTCAAATTTTTGTCTCAGAATCGTCTCTGTGAGAACTTTCGTGGATACCGCTCTAGGACTTGAGACCGGACACGTCTCGGAATGTTTTGCTTTTGCTCACACTTAATTTCTGGCTTTGCACTACAGACATTTTCTCCAGAACGCTAAGAGGATTAAGGAGCAAATGTCGACAGACCGTGTAGAAAGTATGAAATTCATGTACATATTAAAGACAAATCAATTGCAGAAGAAATATTTAATTAAAATCATGTAAACAACCGTGCAAATCTCTAGAATTTCGCTTATAGTAAAAAATAATAACAATAATAAGTCAGATTACATAAACCGTGATCAGCAAAATGCGGTGATAGTAAATTGTACATGATCTAATAAGCTTCATTAATCTAAAGTTAATTAGGGATGATGACTGGCTACTTACCGGTCAGTCAATGGTAAATATAAACAAGACTCACTACATGATGTTCTGTCGTCACAAAAAGTCGCATATCTTTTACCACCGGTGATAAAGCAAGATGAACCAAGCAATCCAGACTGAACAGAAGACCGAATTATTAGGCGTGATGTCAGCAGTTATTCTCCCACAACTATGTCGACCACGTCAAAGGCAAAGTTGCAGTGTTGTCTCATGTACCTGCATCCGTAGTAACGTCTATCAGCAAATGCTCCTCCTCCTTTATCACTCTCTCATCTATCCAGCTGTCGCATACACCTGCCTGTGTGAAAAGCTCGGAGGCGTTAGAACCGTCCGGCGACACTGCAGAAACGGGCAGCAGGACCATGGATGGTCTTCCCCGCCGGGACCATACATACTCCGTAAGCACAGACTTGAGGATGTTAAAATGACACGGCATTTAACATTTTTCACCGCGGTGTTTGTTTATAAATCAATTAACAGTCACTTATATTACGTAGGTTATTTTGCATCCAATCTTAATAGTCCTTACCTAAACCGTTATCACTCACACCTTCAACCCCAAAGTTTTCGTAATCTGAAGCTCATGGAAAGTACAGATGCTTCTGTGCTCAGTGAAATTCCCGTTGAATTTCGGAAAAAAAACAAACGCTACATCCTTTCCAGTCTGACTTGCGGAAATAGCTTTGATCCAACGCAACTTCTTAATCTAATTTCCATCGTTTAAACACATGTCCTTTCTTCAGATATGAGATATAATTTGAAATAGTTATTGTAAAGAAAATATGAAGGGCTCCTTTTGACGTTTGCATACTGGTCTTCATTATTTTCTAATATAAATGCGCCGTGATATTCCTGCACCAAAGAACACAGAAAAAGGGGAAAAAAGAAAGAAAGAAAGAAAGAAAAAACAGACCGCGCGACGCCACTGAAATTCGTGGAAATTAGTGATTGCAATGTACGATTCTTGACTTGGGCTCCGAGGGTATTAATATTATCATCTTTGTATGGATGATCATGATCAACACAAGGCTTATCGTATGTATATATTATATTATTTTTTCTTCTCTTTATTTATTTAAAATACACATTACAAAGAAGACGTCAGTACGATACAATAATACATATATATTACAAAATATCAAGGCAAAGATTCATCTCCTAATTTGTGAAGATCTATGCTTCGTGTGTCCTCAGGCAAGGAAGCTGCTCTCGAGTGTCGGACGCTATGCCTCGTCCTCGAGGCTGGGAGGCGCGACTGCCTTCCCGGGCCTTTCCCCGTCGCCCAGTCCCGTCGAGGTTCATCTCGATGCGGAGGACGACCGGCAAACCCTTGGCCGCGTTTATGCCCAAGGGGAATGCGAAGACGTCACGCGCGCCAGAGCCTCCACTGAAGCCTCCGATGCGCACATTCGGACACGTGCACGCACACTACTGCTTTTGGAATTCCTCAATAGAAATGTCGTCCTGATGTTATATATATATTATATATATATATATTATATAATATTATATATCATATATATATATATATATATATATATGTGTTGTGTGTGTGTGTGTGTGTGGTGTGTGGTGGTGTGTGTGTGTGTGTGTGTGTGGGTGTGTGTGTGTGGGTACATATACATACATATGTGTGTGCATATATCTATATGTATATATATATATATATATAATATATAGATATAGATATATATATATATAATATATATATATATATATATATATTTATATAGATATATGTATATATATATATATATATGTATAATATATATATGATATATATATATATATAATATATATATATATATATATATAATATATATTTTATACATTTCACACACACACACACACGCACACACAACACACACACACACCACACACACACACACACACACACACACACACACACACACACACACACATACACACAAACATACACACACACACACACACACACTGACATACATGCACATCGACACACATGTACATAGACACACGCATACACACACACACATACATACATGCATGTACGTGCTTATTCACATAGACACATACACATATCCACACACATACTCACGCATGCACACATACATACACACGCATCCACGCACGCACACACACACACACACACACTCAGAAACACAAACTCATATGCACAAGCAGACACGGGCACATACACACCTATACTCACGCATACACATGCACACATCCATTAATTCACAATGATAATAGTAAAAATGTTGATGGTGACGGCAGTAGGAGGGGGGTCAGGCAGAGGAATTCACTGCATCATTCAAAAATTTCTGCAACATTTCAGCAACATCAAGGGCGCGGTGGCCGAGTGGTTAGAACAGATGACTCAAGTGTGTCGGCAATCTGATTCGAGAGTTCGAGTCCCGGCAGGTGCGTTGTTCCCCTGGGCAGGGACCTTCACCTCGGTTGCCTATGGGTGCATATCTTGTGTATGACTGTGTATAAATGTGTATGACCATATATATTGTCAACAATACGTAGCAAGACCGGATGTACACTTCACACCTCCGTCCAAGCACGCAGCCCTTCTCCTTGGGCAGGACGCAGATGTCGCCGGCTTTCTCTTTTCGCACAGGAACAAACATCTGTCCTCGAAGGGAACCGCCGCATAAAAGGACACGTCCGTAAGGCAGAGGGGAGAGAGAGACACAGCAGACAGCCCAAGCCACACAGGGTCCAGCTCCACCACCTCGTCCTCCACTCGGGGACACGGGGGTCTCTTGGGGGGTCTCATATCTGTCTTCAAGAATAAACCAGCAAGCTAAACCCCTTTTCACTGACCCACCCAAGTCCATCTCTCGTCTCGCTCACACCTGGTGACGCGGTGCTCTTAATCTCTCGTGTCACTCATATTCTGGTGGCTTGCGGTGGCCACTCGCTTACATCTGGCGAAGTGGTGCTCCCAACTCACGTGTCGCTTACATATATATATATATATATATATATATATATATATATATATATATATATATATATATATATATATATATATATATATATATATATATATATATATATGTATATGGGTGCGTATGTATGTGATGTATTATGTATATAAATTATATATTATATATGTAAATTATATAACTGCCCATGCTATATATAGAGATGATATATATTACGTGTGTGTGTGTGTGTGTGTGTGTGTGTGTGTGTGTGTGTGGTGTGTGTGTGTGTTGTGTGTGTGTGTGTGTGTGTGGTGTGTGTGTGTGTGTGTGTGTAAGTGTAAGTGTGTGTGTGTGATATTTATTAGTTCACTTACACACACACACACACACACACACACACACACACACACACACACACACACACACACACACACACACACACACACGTAATATATATCATCTCTATATATAGCATGGGCAGTTATATAATTTACATATATAATATATAATTTATATACATAATACATCACATACGTACGCACCCATATACATATATATATATATATATATATATATATATATATATATATATATATATATATATATATATATATATATATATATATATATGTAAGCGACACGTGAGTTGGGAGCACCACTTCGCCAGATGTAAGCGAGTGGCCACCGCAAGCCACCAGAATATGAGTGACACGAGAGATTAAGAGCACCGCGTCACCAGGTGTGAGCGAGACGAGAGATGGACTTGGGTGGGTCAGTGAAAAGGGGTTTAGCTTGCTGGTTTATTCTTGAAGACAGATATGAGACACATATGTTCACTTTATACATGTTTCTGTGTATATGTCACCCACACACACGCGTCGCCCAGGATTTCCACGGAGGCAGATCCCGCAAACCTGCGTGCCACGACACCCATCAACTCCATGACCCCAATTTCACATTAATAATGATCATCATCATTATGAAAATCGCCGTCATCAATGTTATGAGTAGAACTACTATGGTAATACTGGTATTATTTTACTGATAGCATGTTTACTTTGATATAGGTGCTAATATAGAATAAGTATTAACATCGTTACCACAGTTATAATTGCCGTCAGTGTTATTTGTTACTGACATAGAATCATCATCATTATCGTTACCCT
>NC_051386.1:63941619-63946619 GCF_015228065.2 Penaeus monodon | reverse complement strand
GTTTATTTGCAAATTAACAAGCTCAAAGAGAGGAAATTACTGAATAGCCCATGCATCGGTGGAAATACGGACTGGATTTTTAAGAATATCTATAGTAATATTAATAATAATAATAATAAGAAGAAGAAGAAGAAGAAAGAATGATACTAATAATAATAATAATAATAATAATAATAATAATGAAAAGAAGAATGACAATAATAATAAAAATAGTAATAATAATGATGATAATAATAATAATTATTGTTATTATTTATATTTCTTATAATTATTATTATTATTATTATTATTATTATTATTATTATTATTATTACTATTATTATTATTATTATTATTATTATTATCATTATTATTATTATTATTATTATTACAGTAATAATGATAATGATTATGTTAATAATAACGATAATAATTATAAAGTAACAATAGCACTATTAATAACGACAATATTGATAATCATAATATTACTACTAATAATAAAAATTATAATGATAATAACAATGATAATAATAAATGATAATGATATTAATGATAATGGTATGATAATGATGATGATAATTATAATACGACTGATAATGATGATAAAAGATAATTATTATTACATTATTATAAGTAATAATGACAACAATAATGCTAACAATAGCAATAACATTCATAATGGTTATGATAATAATCATCATTACTAGCACTAACTTCCCATTTCCATATTGATTGCCATTGCTCTCCTATTATCATGGTTATTAACCTCATTACCATATGCAAACGATATGTATACCATCCCCCTTGATACATCTACATGTTAATGTAAAGCAAAATTTGGTTGGACACTCCTGGGACTTACATACGATTTAATTATGTAGATCAAAGGAGCTGGTATTACCCTGTAGTTAAATCGAGCAAAACGCAAACGAATTTTGTATTTGATGCATATAAACTCGATTTAATTGGAAGTACTGATGTAAATTGAAAAGTTTACGAACATAAGATATTTAAGTCCATGAATTATTCTTAAAAGGTAGCATTCACAATGTTGATACTTTTTATACACACATGAACACATATAAATAAATGAACAAATAAACAAGAATAACGCACGCAAACACACACACACGCGCGTGCGCGCTCATTCTCGCGTTCATTTACACATGCAAAGTTCATGTAAAGATAAGCATTTAATTACATTTAGTTAAATCATTTTCTTTTTCACAGTGTGTATCTCTTTGCTCATGTACACTCACGATCCAAAAATCTCCTAGACTATATATAGGAATTTCTATGTCGTATAATCTTTACGCTGCACAAATATGTTTCCGCGAAAAAAATGAATAATTGTAGGTTTGTCATGGGAGAAAGGGGGAGAATGCAGGGAAGTTACTGACTTTGCACAAGCGAAGGGAAATGATCTGTATGAGTGTTTAGCCAAGGCTGTGTATTTTATGATTCTGAATGCATCTGTGTGTGCTGTGTGTTTAAGCGAGAGCGTGTATGTGTGTTTTGTGTGTGTGTGTGTTGTGAGTTCATGACCGTCCATGTTTAAACTCCATGTGTCTAAAAAGAAACTGATTTTTTTTTCATCACGATATGTTGTTCTTATCAGAATTATTACTATCATTATCATGATCCTTATGGTAATGCTTAGAATGTTGTGCTGGCAATAATGATAACTATGGCGGCGACGGCGACATGATGATAATGATGATAGGAATAATAAAATGATAATAATGATAATTTTGATGCTAATAACAGATTAGTGAAGATACTACTGATAATTACAATAACAATATGAAACTAGTGCATATCACCTTCATGTTGAAATAGAAAAAAAAATCATACTAAAAGAAATGTAATTAATTCTAAAAGAAATGTAACAAACACTAAAAGAAATATATTAACAATTATAATACGATCATGCGTGAAATGTTCCTGGTAGATAGCAGTGTTTTCATGAGCGTGACTTTGCCTTCGACTAATTGTGTGTTTCTTTTTACCTTAATTATGCGTATTGATCTCATCATCATTGTTATCATTGTCATTATCATTTTATTTATTATCATTATAAATACTATTGTTATTATTATTATTACTATCATCATCACATCATCATCATCATCATCATCATCATCATCATCATCATCATCATCATCATCATCATCATCGTTATCATTATCATTATCACTGTCACTATCACTATTACCATTATTATTATTATAATTATCATTATTATTATTATTATCATTAATATTCTTATCATTATTATTATCATTATTATTCTTATAATAATAATAATAATAATAATTATTATTATTATTATTATTATTATAATTATCATATTATTATTATCAAACTTCGCGTAGAGGGCTCGTAGACAGCGAATCGCAAGTGTACAGAGCACGCATTTCAACGTGACCGTACGAGTGCTTCTACATCGTTCGAGAGTAGAAACAACTTCACAAAGAAAATCTGGCTCGATATATTGAAAAAAATTCCCTTTGATGTTTTACACGTTTTATTAACATTCTACATCAGTTCACTTTAAGTATTAGTCACAGTAATGGTTCACGATCCAGTGAGCTTCCAGATTTCCTGAAATCAAAGCACTTCCAGCGCTGGTTATTTGAACTGTTTATGTCACTGTTACTCTTGTTGTTTTATGTTGCTGTTGTTTTCTGTGGCCTTTTTTCATCACTATCATTATCGTTACTTTATTATTGCTGCTGTCATGAAATCAATAATAATTATAATATAAATATCTACAATTATAACAACAACAAGAACAAAACAACAACAACAACAACAACAACAACAATAATAAATAATAATAATAATAAATAATAATGATAATAATAATAATAATAATAATAATAATAATAGTAATATTATTATTATTATTATTATTATTATTATTATTATTATTATTATTACACAGACTTGTAAATTAAATAAATTCAGTGATGAAATGAGTCGACTTCAGAACTTCCTCTGAGACCCGGAAAAGGCGTATCCTGATCCGGACACACGGACTAACAAAAAACACAGATCAACGTCACAAAGGTGCTGGATCGGGGAAAAGATTTCAGGGTAAAAGAATTCTGTTATAAATACACGTGACGATTTTTCTGTTACTTCATTTATTGTCTTGTGTTTTTAAAATTCATTTTGTCCTTATTCTCCTTAGTATGGGCAAGGATTCTTCAATCTTTTCTCTCCAAAATCCTTGATCATCCGTAACATATGCAGGAGGTATTTCACGATCTTTTCCAGGCATATCGTGTAGAGTACTTTCGAAATCTCTGCGCCTAATCATAACTGTACTGGGCTTGATATTGTTTTAACTTATGTATAAATGTTCAGATGACATCGTTTAATATAACCGATATTACTTTTTATTTATATTTTAACTATATTTCTTTATATCTTCTGACCTTATGGACCTTTTTCTACTTGAGAAATTTTGTTTTTGGCTATCCGTTTTAGCCATGTAACTTGAACATTTTAACTGTGTGGATACGTACCTGTCTTTATGTTTGTGTTTTAAAAGATTCATGGTTGTCTGTCAATTGACCAGCTGATTCCAGTTATATCTTCATAGCATTCTCAAGCATACATCAGATCCTGCTGCCAACTAGCTGCAGAACCGCAATATCTTATCCTTTGTTAATGTCAAACTTCTACATTCCTCCATTTGAATATCGCCAAATGACTCTCAGGCACACAAAGGAACAGTTTTGCAGTATACGTTCCTTTTCTTCGTTCACGGAAAGCCCTGTCTCAACATAGCCCAGAGCGCTGAAGACATTATTTTCTCAAAGGAATGTCAACGACGCAGGGCGTGTTTTTTTAACATGCTTTCTAATGCACTGTCCGGAGTAAAGTGGTAATCTAGTGGACGGATTTGTCGATACGGAGAGCTTCTCCTATTTCTGTTTCTCTCCACGACTTGTATGTGTATGCCAATGCCTGGAAGGAACAAAAGCAAAAAATAATTAAATATGTAAGTACATGAATAAAAAAGTAAAAAAGAGAAATCGTATCATGTATAAACCAGACAAATCGAGAGATGAATCAACATTTTTCTCAAAGATCCAGTTAATAAGTGTTTCGTGATAACACGCCCAAACACACACAAACACATAATAAATAATGAACTTATGTTTTACAAACGTCCTACTTATCCTACTTTTTTCAAAAACCCCTTTACTATTCTTTAATTCGCAAATTCATTATCAAACTTTTTTATAAATCCCCCCCCCCCCCCCGCACCGAACTCTTAGTGATTTATGTCAATGCTTACACGTGTTAGTACTTTGCATACCAAACGAAAATACTTGAGGACACAGTTTAGCATTTCATTATTCTTTCTATTGTTGTTGTTCCTGTTAATCTTATTATCTTTATTATTATCATCACCATCACTATCATCATCATCATCATCACCATCACCATCATCATCATCATCATCATCATCATCATTATCCTCATCATCATCATCGTCATTATTGTTATTATTATCACTATTATTGTTGTTTTTTGTTGTTGTTGTTGTTGTTGTTGTCGTTGTTGTTGTTGTCATTGCTGTTGTTGCTGCTGTTGTTGTTGTTATTATTATCACCATCACCATCATCATTATCATTACCATCATTATCATCGCCATTATTTCCCCAATTAGGTGGCGAAGAGGATCTCTCATTTGCCGCAGCCAGTTACAGTTAACACTGCACGACTATATAATGGCCAGCCTTACATTTCTGTTTCACACAATATCCATGTTTACTGCACAACAAATTAACGTTATTCTTTCATTGTGGAATAACGACCATTATCCATGTTAGATTACATAAACCTTATACACACTAATTAATCTGATAAATACAATCTTCTTCTTTTAACGGCAGGTTCATGTTTGAGCCGCCGTGGTCACAGCATGATACTTAATTGTAGTTTTCATGTTGTGATGCTCTTGGAGTGAGTACGTAGTAGGGTCCTCAGTTCCTTTCCACGGA
>NC_051386.1:63931619-63936619 GCF_015228065.2 Penaeus monodon | reverse complement strand
CATCTTTAAATTTTAATCAATCATCATCATTTTCATTTTCTTTCATTATCATTTCATATCATTATCATATCATTATCATTATCATTTCATTATCATTTTCATTTTCTTATCATTTTTCATTATCATTTATTATATCACATCTCATTCATATCTTTTTTCTTTTTAAAAAATTTATATTTTATTGCTATTTTTATTTTTATTGTTATTACATTGTTATTTTTATATTTTAATATTACTATTATTATTTTATTACATTATTGTTTTTTATTTTTTCATTATTATTATTGTTTATATATTTTTTATCATTATCGTTTTTAAATTTTTTATTATTATTGGTTATTAATATTTAGTAGTAGTAGCGATCATCATTACATTTTACTTATCGTTATCATGAAAATTCAATTTTTTATTATAAAATTATTATTTACAAATTTATAATCATTAGTGTTGGTTGTTCTTTTACAGCAACAAAAATCCCGGAAAACCCCAAAAAATAAAATCTACTCCTAAATCATACCTCTTTATTAACTCTATTCTTCTTATTCTCGGCTCGCAAAAGAAGAGAGAGCAAAAAGAGAGAGAGAGAAGGAGAGAGAGGGAGGGGAGGAAAAAGAGCGAGAAGAGAGAGAGAGAAGAGAGAGAGGAGGAGAGAGAGAGAGAGAGGAGAGAAGAGAGAGAAGAAGGGGGAGAGAAGAGAGGAGGGGAGAGGCGAGAGGAGAGGAAGGAGAAAAAGAAAGGGGGGAAGAAGGAGGGAAGAGAGAGAAAGGGGAGGGGAGAGAGAGAGAGAGAGAGAAGAGGGAGGGGAGGCGTGAAAAGGGGAAGAGGGGGAGAAAAGGGGAAAAGGAGAGAAAACTTTTGTTATATTTCACCACGGCAAAAAGAGCAAAAATTTTTTTTTAGATTTCCGCGCCAGTAAAAATCGTTTCATCACTGGAAACTATTGCGTTTTAAGAACGCATTAGTGCAAAATTCATTAGTTTTTCATTTTTTCCTCGAAATTTTAAGGTTTGTGTGTTTGTTGTTCCGGCGAAGCGGGTTTTTTGCATTCTGAAATACTATAGAAAGCAAAATACAAGCCCCGAAAAAGGAATATAATAAAAGATAAATCAATTAAATTTATAAATATAATTATATTATTAATAATATTATAAATAATAATTTTTAAAAAAATTAATTTTTTAATAAGCAATAAATTTAAATAATATATTATAATATATATATAAAATATATTATATCTATATAGTATGATATTATATATATTATATATATGCATATACATATTATATATCTATATATATATATATATATATATATAATATATATTATATATATAATATTATATATATATATATATTGTTACACCTTTCCAGCAATTTGCCTTATCCTCACCTAGATCCCATGGAGGATGTGCAAAATCAGCCCATCAACTCATTATATCAGAAACCAATCTGAAATAGTGTCTGCTAACAGAGAGATTTCAGGTTAGACCATATTCCTCTGGCTAACATCTCCTGATAGCTGACAGGAGTTTGTTAAATAACAAAAGTCTATATCTGTTCAAATATGAGATAATTCAAAGAATATATATAATTTTGATATCAACATATATTCAGATAATAAGTAAATTAAAAGAAAATGACAGAATTAATCAAATAGATAAAGCTCATCAGATAACACTTTAGACGGGATTACTTTCAAAAGATTATTCAATATTGATTTTCAAATATATATAAATGAATACAGCATTGATTATATCCAACAAAGAAAAATGTATATTACCTTGCCAGTGCTCTCTATAGCTGTGAGGCCTCACGTTATTTAAATGAAGTTTAATACAACATCCCATGACCAATTTCACATTTTTCATTTATTTGATTAACACTTTAATCCTTCAGGTAATTCTAAGCTACAACAAAATCCATGACAATCCCTTATCATCTTTATAAATTAACTTAAAGATATCAGCACGGATCACCCTGATAAACCTTTTCGGACTAACCATCAAGAGAGCTTGTAAAAAAATGCTCCAACACTTTTTCTAAATTATCGACATATCATTTCGTACCTCGATCCAACTAAAATAACAACTTCTTCTATATCCCCACATTAGTACAATAATAAGGAAAAACTTTCTATAAAGTTCAAACAATAGAATCATCTACATGTGACATAATAGATATAAAGAAATTATAAATCACTTTCATAAGTATAAAATTATCCTTCATGAAAATAAATTCACTCTGTTATGTTTTATCAGAAAATAAATATAAACTACATATATACTAGCACCAAAAATACAGGAGTGGAGGAGATAAGTTTAACTATATATACATATATATATATATATATATATATATATATATATATTATATATATATATATATATTATCATCAATAACGGTATGCTCATGTTTGAGCAGCCGTGGACCTCTCCACCATCCTTCGCCACTCAACTCGATCTTGCACTTTTCTTTCCACTTGTACCATCGACAGCCCGCAAATGTCTTTGATGTTGTCGCTCAGTCTTGTCTTCGGTTTGCCTCTTCCTCTGTTTCCTATCACCATCCCTGTCAGCAAGTTTTTCTCAATACGTTTACTTCTCATCACATGACCAATAAACTTTAATTTCCTTTTGTTCAAGATGTCCAACAGCCGGTCTTTACAATTTATTTTTCTCAGCATTTAATCATTCGTTTTCTTCTCTGTCCAGCTAATACGCAGTACTCGTCTGTAACACCACATTTCAAAACTATTGATCTTTTTCTTGTCTATCTTCTTCAGCACCCAACACTCAGAACCATATGATGCAATTGGGAAAACGAATGAGTTCAATAACCTCAGCTTTGTCCGTAAGGTAATGCTTCGGTCTTTCCAGATGTTATTGAGAGCAACTGTAGCGTTTTTGGTAATGGTAATTTTCTTTTTATCTCCGGTGAATCATCATCTGATATGCATCCATGCACACACGCATCGCCCCCGCGCGTACGTGAGCACGCGCGCTGATTTGCATAATTTTAGGTAAATCGAATCGAGATACGATGAAGTTCTTTGGGCAAGGAACTTCACCTCGATTGCCTATTTAGCCACTGGATGGGCTAGCCAGCCCAAGTGTGTGTGAGTGTGTGTTTGTGTGCGTGTGTGTGTGTGTGTGTGTGTGTGTGTGTGTGTGTGTGTGTGTGTGTGTGTGTGTGTGTGTGTGTGTGTGTGTGTGGTGAGACAATATATATATATATATATATTTATTAATATTTAAAAATTTTATATGATATAATATAATATTATATATATATTATATAATAATAAAATATATATATAAAAAATATATATATAAAATATATATATATATTAATAATAACATATATGTAGGTTTTATATAATAATATAATATTTTATTATATATATAATATTATATATATATATATTATTTTAAAAGCAAAACCTCTTCCTGCGATACAAGGAAGAAAAACCCAAAATCAAAAACTGGATTTTGAAAAGAGAAACTTTTCAAAACCCCCTGGATTCCATCTTCAGGCTAAAGGGGAAAGGGAGGAGGGGGATAAAAAGAGAGAGAGGAGAGGAAACCGGGGAAAGGGGGCGGGAGGACAGAGAAGGAAGAAAGGGGAAAGGTCTCTGGGGTCGGGGATCGGGCGGACATGCCCCGGGTCCCGGACGGTAGAAGGCGGGGATTGGGAAAAGGGAGGTGTCACGGGAAAGCCGCTGTTCAAGTAAAATTGGCACAGCTTTATAAAAAGATTCCCCCAGTCTGGGGGATGGACATCCGGAAGGAAAACCAACCGGCTGCTGCCAGCCCATCTGAGGGCCCAGTGTCCCACTGAGGGAAAAAAGAGGGCGTTATTTTTGTGTCCCCTGATATAGCGACTTATGTTAGACAGACGCGGGAAAGACTGGCGCCTGTTTGCCAAAGTACTTTTTGCACAGGGCACAAGGAACACATAGGTGCCCACCTTCCGGGGAAGGGGGCTAGTAGGACCGGTGCGACGGAGGGTTCCCCCGGGCGAAAGATCGCCTGCATTGAAGGGTGAAGGGCGACGGAGAGAGAAAATTTCCTCAGGTAGGGCAGGCTGGGACGGGCAAATGGGGGTAAATTTAGGAGGAGATCGTGATAGAAGGACGCCGCGCCCTGGAAAACGGGGGCATCGAGAACAGGGCCCAGGTAGCCCATGGAGAAAGAGCGGCAAAGGAAGACGATCTCCCCCGGTCTGGGGGTCCAGATGCGAAGGGCGGAAAGGAAACAGCGGGGTGGCAAACTCTTTACAGGGAAAGGGTGGTATGAAAAGAAGTGTTGTACAAAAACCCTGCGGGGTTTTCCCTGATAGGAGAAGGAGATGGTAGCAGAGCGTGGCCCAGGTGCCCAAAAAAGGGAGCCTTTTAACCTCCCTTCCCCTTGAAACGGATGGAAGGAGAGAGGGGGTTTCAGTGCTCGGGAAACCCAAAACAGAGCAGGGTCAGGGGCCAGAGACAAAGACGCGTGAATACCTCAGCCGATCGACGGCCGAATGGAGATGGAAGGGAACTCAGACTCGAAAAATTCCCCAGAACGGTTTGCCAGGAGGAGAGGGGGAGACCCCCGGGCAACACCGAACGTCTGAGAGTAAACCGCCTTTGAAAAAAAAGGAATTTGAATCCACCACAGGGGCGAACAGTGGAGGGGAAGGGGTCGGGGCAGAGGGGGACAGGATCCTCTGCGGGGGTCTCTCTGGAGGAAAACCAGGACTCATCACGGGACTTGGTGAAAAAGGGGGTAAAATCCAAATCATCAGGTCACCCGGGGAAGCTCGCGAACGCGGGGGATGAATCCTAGAGTGGCGAGGTGAGAGGGGAGAAAGGGGCCCAAGAAGGGGGGTGAACACTTTGCAGCCGGCAGCAAGAGGGGGTCAAGATCCCCGGGAGGAGATGATGGGGCCCAGGCACGGCGGTTATGGGTTTTAGGAAGCCCCTAGAAATGGGGAGCGAGGGGTTTATGACCCTGAAACCCCGGT
>NC_051386.1:63903489-63910989 GCF_015228065.2 Penaeus monodon | reverse complement strand
TGATGATGATGATGATGATGATAATGATGATGATGATGGTGATGGTGATGGTGATGGTGATGGTGATGATGATGATGATGATAGTGATGGTTATGATAATAATAAAGATAATAAGATTAACAGGAACAACTACAACAATAGAAAGAATAATGAAATGCTAAACTGTGTCCTCAAAACTCAAAGGATGAATACGAAAAAGCATTTTCGTTTGGTATGCAAAGTACTAACACGTGTAAGCAATGACATAAATCACTAAGAGTTCGGTGCGGGGGGGGGGGATTTATAAAAAAGTTAGATAATAAATTTGCGAATTAAAGAATAGTAAAGGGGGTTTTGAAAAAAAGTAGGTTAAGTAGGACGTTTGTAAAACATAAGTTCATTATTTATTATTATTATGTGTGCGTCTGGGCGTGTTATCACGAAACACTTATTAACTGGATGTTTGAGAAAAATGTTGATTCATCTCTCGATTTGTCTCGTTTATACATGATAAGATTTCTCTATTCTACTTTTTATTCATGTACTTATATATCTGATTATTTTTTGCTTTTGTTCCTTCCAGGCATTGGCATACACATACAAGTCGTAGAGAGAAACAGAAATAGGAGAAGCTCCTCGTATCGACAAATACGTCCACTAGATTACCACTTTACTCCGGACAGTGCATTAGAAAGCATGTTAAAAAAAAACACGCCCTGCGTCGTTGACATTCCTTTGAGAAAATAATGTCTTCAGCGCTCTGGGCTATGTTGAGACAGGGCTTTCCGTGAACGAAAAAAAGGAACGTATACTGCAAAACCGTTCCTTTGTGTGCCTGAGAGTCATTTGGCGATATTCAAATGGAGGAATGTAGAAGTTTGACATTAACAAAGGATAAGATATTGCGGTTCTGCAGCTAGTTGGCAGCAGGATCTGATGTATGCTTGAGAATGCTATGAAGATATAACTGGAATCAGCTGGTCAATTGACAGACAACCATGAATCTTTTAAAACACAAACATAAAGACAGGTACGTATCCACACAGTTAAAATGTTCAAGTTACATGACTAAAACGGATAGCCAAATACAAGATTTCTCAAGTAGAAAAAGGTCCATAAGGTCAGAAGAAATAAAGAAATATAGTTAAAATATAAATAAAAAAGTAATATCGGTTATATTAAAAGATGTCATCTGAACATCTATACATAAGTTAAAACAATATCAAGCCCAGTGCAGTTATGATTAGGTGCAGAGATTTCGAAAGTACTCTACACGATATGCCTGGAAAATATCGTGAAATACCTCCTGCATATGTTACGGATGATCAAGGATTTTGGAGAGAAGAAGATTGAAGAATCCTTGCCTATACTAAGGAGAATAAGGACAAAATGAATTTTAAAAACACAAGACAATAAAAGAAGTAACAGAAAAATCGTCACGTGTATTTATAACAGAATTCTTTTACCCTGAAATCTTTTCCCCGATCCAGCACCTTTGTGACGCTGATCTGTGTTCTTTGTTAGTCCGTGTGTCCGGATCAGGATACGCCTTTTCCGGGTCTCAGAGGAAGTTATGAAGTCGACTCATTTCATCACTGAATTTATTTAATTTACAAGTCTGTTAATAATGATAATAATAATAATAATAATAATAATAATAATAATGATAATAATAATATTATTATTATTATTATTTTTTTTGTTATTACTATTGCTGTTATTATTATTATTATTGTTTTTATTATTGTTATTATTATTATTATTATTATTATTATTATTATTATTATTATTATTATTATTGTTGTTGTTTTGTTGTTGTTGTTGTTTTGTTCTTGTTGTTATTATAATTGTAGATATTTATATTATAATTATTATTGATTTCATGACAGCAGCAATAATAAAGTAACGATAATGATAATGATGAAAAAAGGCCACAGAAAACAACAGCAACATAAAACAACAAGAGTAACAGTGATATAAACAGGTCAAATAACCAGCGCTGAATGCTTGATTCAGAATCTGGAGCTCACTGGGTGGCAAGCCACCCAAGTCAGTGTGGTCCCAAGCCCGAAAAAATAGAGAGAATGATTACCTAAAGGTAACACCGGCACTCTCCTGGAAAAGGAACTGAGGACCCTACTACGTACTCACTCCAAGAGCATCACAACATGAAAACTACAATTAAGTATCATGCTGTGACCACGGCGGCTCAAACATGAACCTGCCGTTAAAGAAGAAGATTGTATTTATCAGTTTAATTAGTGTGTATAAGGTTTATGTAATCTAACATGGAAAATGGTCGTTATTCACAATGAAAGAATAACGTTAATTTGTTGTGCAGTAAACATGATATTGTGTGAAACAAAAATGTAAGGCTGGCCATTATATGTCGTGCAGTGTTAACTGTAACTGGCTGCGGCAAATGAGAGATCCTCTTCGCCACCTAATTGGGGAAATAATGGCGATGAAATGATGGTAATGAAAATGATGATGGTGATGGTGATATAATAACAAAAACAACAGCACAACAACAGCAATGACAACAACAACAACGACAACAACAACACAACAACAACAAAAAACAACAATAATAGTGATAAAAATAACAATAATGACGATGATGATGATGATATGATAATGATAATGATGATGATGATGGTGATGGTGATGGTGATGGTGATGGTGATGATGTGATGATGATAGTGATGGTTATGATAAAAATAAAGAAAATAAATTAACAGGAACAACTACAACAATAGAAAGATAATGAAATGCTAAACTGGGGTCCTCAAAACTCAAAGGATGAATACGAAAAAGCATTTTCTTTTGGGTATGCAAAGTACTAACACGTGAAAGCAATGACATAAATCACTAAGAGTTGGGTGGGGGGGGGGGGGATTTATAAAAAAGTTAGATAATAAATTTGCAAATTAAGAATGAAAAGGGGGTTTTGAAAAAAAAGTGGGTTTAAAGTAGGACGTTGTAAAACATAAGTTCATTATTTATTTTATTATTGTGTGCGTCTGGGCGTGTTATCACAAAACACTTTTTAAACTGGATGTTTGAGAAAAATGTTGATTCATCTCTCGATTTGTCTCGTTTATACATGATAAGATTTCTCTATTCTACTTTTATTCATGTACTTATATATCTGATTATTTTTTGCTTTTTGTTCCTTCCAGGCATTGGCATACACATACAAGTCGTAGAGAGAAACAGAAATAGGAGAACTCCTCGTATCGACAAATACGTCCCTAGATTACCACTTTACTCCGGACAGTGCATTAGAAAGCATGTTAAAAAAAACACTGCCCTGCGTCGTTGACATTCCTTTGAGAAAATAATGTCTTCAGCGCTCTGGGCTATGTTGAACAGGGCTTTCCGTGAACGAAAAAAAGGAAACGTATACTGAAAAACCGTTCCTTTGTGTGCCTGAAGTCATTTGGCGATATTCAAATGGAGAATGTAGAATTTTGACATTAACAAAGGAAAGATATTGCGTTCTGCAGCTAGTTGGCAGCAGGATCTGTGTATGCTTGAGAAGCTATGAAGATATAACTGGAATCAGCTGGTCAATTGACAGACACCATGAATCTTTTAAAACAAAAACATAAAGACAGGTACGTATCCACACAGTTAAAATGTTAAAGTTCATGACTAAACGGATAGCCAAATACAAGATTTCTCAAGTAGAAAAAGGTCCTAAGGTCAGAAGAAAAAAAGAAATTAGTTAAAATATAAATAAAAAGTAATATCGGTTATATTAAAAGATGTCATCTGAACATCTATACATAAGTTAACAATACAAGCCCAGTGCAGTTATGATTAGGTGCAGAGATTTCGAAAGTACTCTACACGATATGCCTGGAAAATATCGTGAAATACCTCCTGCATATTTACGATGATAAAGGATTTTGAGAGAAGAAGATTGAGAATCCTCCTATACTAAGGAGAATAAGACAAAATGAATTTAAAAACCAAGACAATAAAGAAGTAACAGAAAATCGTCACGTGTATTTATAACAGAATTCTTTTACCCTGAAATCTTTTCCCCGATCCACACCTTGTGACCTGATCTTGTTCTTGTTAGTCGTGTGTCCGGATCGATACGCCCTTTTCCGGTCTCAGAGGAAGTTATAAAGTCGACTCATTTCATCACTGAATTTTTTTAAATTTACAAGTTTTAATAAGATAATAATAATAATAATAATAATAATAATAATATATAATAATATTATTATTATTATTTTTTTTTTTTTGTATTACTATTGCTTTATTATTTATTATTGTTTTATATTTGTTATTATTATTATTATTATTATTATTATTATTATTATTTTTTATTATTTTGTTGTTTTGTTGTTGTTGTTGTTTTGTTTTGTTGTTATTATAATTGTGATTTATATTAAATTTATTATTGATTTCATGACAGCAGCAATAATAATACGATAAATGATAATGATGAAAAAAGGCCACAGAAAACAACAGCAACATAAAACAACAAGAGTAACAGTGATATAAACAGGTCAAATAACCAGCGCTGGAAGTGCTTTGATTTCAGGAAATCTGGAAGCTCACTGGATCGTGAACCATTACTGTGACTAATACTTAAAGTGAACTGATGTAGAATGTTAATAAAACGTGTAAAACATCAAAGGGAATTTTTTTCAATATATCGAGCCAGATTTTCTTTGTGAAGTTGTTTCTACTCTCGAACGATGTAGAAGCACTCGTACGGTCACGTTGAAATGCGTGCTCTGTACACTTGCGATTCGCTGTCTACGAGCCCTCTACGCGGAGTTTGATAATGATAATGATGATAATTATAATAATAATAATAATAATAACAATAATGATAATAATAATAATAATAATAATTATTATTATAAGAATAATAGTGATAATAATAATGATAATAATAATAATAATAATGGTAATAGTGATAGTGATAGTGATAGTGATAATGATAATGATAATGATAATGATAATGATAACGATGATGATGATGATGATGATGATGATGATGATGATGATGATGATGATGATAGTAATAATAATAATAACAATAGTATTTATAATGATAATAAATAAAATGATAATGGCAATGATAACAATGACGATGAGATGAATACGCTTAATTAAGGTAAAAAGAAACACACAATTAGTCGAAGGCAAAGTCACGCTCATGAAAACACTACTATCTACCAGGAGCATTTCACGCATGATCGTATTATAATTGTTAATATATTTCTTTTAGTGTTTGTTACATTTCTTTTAGAATTAATTACATTTCTTTTAGTATGATTTTTTTTTTCTATTTCAACATGAAGGTGATATGCACTAGTTTCATATTGTTATTGTAATTATCAGTAGTATCTTCACTAATCTGCTATTAGCATCAAAATGATCATTATTATCATTTTATTATTCCTATCATCATTATCATCATGTCGCCGTCGCCGCCATAGTTATCATTATTGCCAGCACAACATTGGTGTTAATCATTTTAAGCATTACCATAAGGATCATGATAATGATAGCAATAATACTGATAAGAACAACATTTCGTGATGAAAAAAAAATCACTGTTTCTTTTTAGATACATGGTTTAAACATGGACGGTCATGAACTCACAACACACACACACACAAAACACACATACACGCTCTCGCTTAAACACACAGCACACACAGATGCATTCAGAATCACAAAATACACAGCCTTGGCTAAACACTCACACAGATCATTTCCCTTCGCTTGTGCAAAGTCAGTAACTTCCCTGCATTCTCACCCTTTCTCCCATGACAAACCTACAATTATTCAATTTTTTCGCGGAAACATATTTGTGCAGCGTAAAGATTATACGACATAGAAATTCCTATATATAGTCTAGGAGATTTTTGGATCGTGAGTGTACATGAGCCAAGAGATACACACTGTGAAAAAGAAAATGATTTAACTAGATGTAATTAAATGCTTATCTTTACATGAACTTTGCATGTGTAAAAGAACGCGAGAATGAGCGCGCACGCGCGCGTGTGTGTGTTTGCGTGCGTTATTCTTGTTTATTTGTTCATTTATTTATATGTGTTCATGTGTGTATAAAAACTATCTACATTGTGAATGCTACCTTTTAAGAATAATTCATGGACTTAAATATCTTATGTTCGTAAATTTTTCAATTTACATCAGTACTTCCAATTAAATCGAGTTTATAAGCATCAAATACAAAATTCGTTTGCGCTTTGCTCGATTTAACTACAGGGTAATACTAGCTACTTTGATCTACATAATTAAATCGTATGTAAGTCCCAGGAGTGTCCAACCAAATTTTGCTTTACATTAACATGTAGATGTATCAAGGGGGATGGTATACATATCGTTTGCATATGGTAATGAGGTTAATAAATGAAATAGGAGAGCATAGCAATCAATATGGAAATGGGAAGTTAGTGCTAGTAATGATGATTATTATCATAACCATTATGAATGTTATTGCTATTGTTAGCATTATTGTTGTCATTATTACTTATAATAATGTAGATACTTCTTTAGAAGCAACTATTATTATTATCATTATAATTATTGTCATCATTATGATCATTAACATATAATTATCTTTTATCATCATTATCAGTAGTATTATAATTATCATCATCATTATCATACCATTATTATTAATATCATTATCATTTATTATTATCATTGTTATTATCATTATCATTTTTATTATTAGTAGTAGTATTATGATTATCAATATTGTCGTTATTAATAGTGCTACTGCTACTTTATAATTATCATCGTTATTATTAACATAATCATTATCATTATTACTATAATAATAATAATAATAATAATAATAATAATAATAATAATAATAATAATAATAATAATGATAATAATAATAATAATAATAATAATAATAATAATAATAATAATAATAATAATAATTATTATTATTATTATTATTATAAGAAAACAAATAATAACAATAATAATTATTATTATCATCATTATTATTACTATTTTTATTATTATTGTCATTCTTCTTATCATTATTATTATTATTAGTAATAGTAGTAGTATCATTCTTTCCTCTTCTTCTTCTTCTTCTTCTTCTTCTTCTTCTTCTTCTTATTATTATTATTATTATTATTATTATTATCATTAATATTACTATAGATATTCTTAAAAATCCAGTCCGTATTTCCACCGATGCATGGGTTACTCAGTAATTTCCTCTTTTTGAGCTTGTTAATTTGCAAATAAACTTAAGATTACTGATTTCCTCCTCGATGCACGCTTGTTAAAAAATCCCTCAGCGTCTTTGGATGAACAAATTCTGCGGCGTGGGCGGAAGGCAGTAAAACCAACAGCATTGTGAATTTAACAGCTTTTACTGTACATTCACTCTCGAAGCATAATGCCTGCTCTAAGAGCTGGTATTATGCATTCAACCCTCTATAATCCCTCACGGAACACCCTTGCAAATCTAACAGCTCTTATTATGCATTCACTCGC